>NW_023602073.1:89149777-89346187 GCF_014898055.3 Talpa occidentalis
TTATTTGTCTTGGAATGAATTGACCACATATTTGTTAATATGTTTCTGGACTTTTTTTTCCCATTGATATATAAGTTACCCTTATGTCAATAGAACATTGCCTCATTAACTGTAGTTTCATAGTAAGTCCTGAAATCAGATAGTGTGAGACCTCCAGAGTCTCCTTTTCCCCCTCAAAACTGTTCTAAGTCCTTTGCAATTTCATATAAATTAAGGATCACTTCATCAGTTTAAAAAAATAAAACAACATTGAGGTTTTGATTGCAATTATTTAAATCTAAGTAGTCAGTTTAGAACATGTCACCAAAATATGCCTCTTTGACATATTGATTATTTTAACCCACAGGCACTTGAGAAACAGCAGATGCAGGAAGAGATCTATAACCTCTCCCTTTTTTATCTAAAAGTCAATCATAAAATTTCCCACAGGCAGGGTCCCTTCCCTGTACCAGGAAGAGAACATTCTTATCACCAGTGATTGGAAGATGACACAGGGTTGGATCCATACAAACAAGCTTACTAGAAACATCCTTCCATTAAATTTTTCTCATATATTTTCTTTTTTTTTTAAAAAAAAGATTTATTTATGTATTTATGTATTTATTTATACAAGAACCAGGGTACAGGCTAGAAGCACGGGAGGGTGAGAGGATTCACCAGAGACAGAGCAGGGAACAGAACAGGCAGACTGACTAAATAATACACTGCTAAGGGGAGCAGCGAGCTAGACAGGAGAGGTCTGCCGTGCAATGTGGGACCCTGGAGGGCCCGCGGGGATGTAACCGTTGCTGCAGAGGCTGCGGATAGTGAAGCAGGTGCTCAACTGCCTGCGCCACCAGGGGAGGCCCTCTCATATATTTTCTAGTCACTTCCCACACTTTAGTTCCCCAACCGAAGCCCCTTTGTTTTGTCACATTTTGACACATTGTTTTTTTGTTTAAAAGGTATAGAAAGTTTTTGATCTAGTGGCTTGCTCATAAAATATTAAATATTAGTTACACAAATATTAATTACATTGTTAATCTGTTTTATGTCATTTTAATTGTTAGGCCCTCACAAAACCTAGGGAGGCAGAAGGGAGTTTTTCTTCCCTATAACATCATTATAGAAGAATCAACATCTAAATAATACCGAGTTTTCTGATCCACAATATTTCTCTCTCCACTGATTTCTGGCTTCTTGAATTTTCTTTTCTTACTAAACTTGTTTATTATTTCTAGTAGATTTTTTTTGTAGATTTCTTGCTATTTTTTAAATGTAAATGCTTATTTTATCTGTGAATAATGATGTATTAGGGGAATTATTTCTTTTTTGGTTGTAATCATGCCTAAACAATTAACTGGCTCCTTAAATTTCTCCCAACACTGAGGAAGCTGGAGAGGGTGCCCTGGGTCACTGCTACGGAACAACTTCTTCCCTTTAGCCTTCTGGTTTTATTTCCTTTGGGAAAAGGGATTGCTGGGTAATAGTTCTATTTTTTTTTTTTTAGGAATCTGCATATTATTTTCCAACATGGCAATATCAATTGATATTTCTCATCAACAATACACAAGGATTCTCTTTTCACTACATCCAACACTTATTATCTTTTATTTTTTGATAAAGACAATTTTAACAGGTGTGAGATGATATCTCATTGTGGTTTTGATTTGTATTTCTCTAATAATTAGTGATGTTGAGCACCTTTACATGTACTTTGCAATTTGTAAGATCTTTGGAAAATGTCTATTCAGTTTGACAATTTTAAAATCAGATTGATTTTTATTGCTATTGAATTGTATGAATTTCTTATATATTTTGGATATCAACCCCTTATCAGACAGATGGTTTGCAGATATTTCTTCTATTCACTGGATTGTCTTTTTGTTGTTGTTTCCTTTGCTGTATAAACACATTCTAGTTTGAAGCAGTCCCATTTGTGTGTTTTTGCTTTTCTTTCCTGATTTTATAATGACATTCTGGTACCAAAAAATCATTATCAAGGCATTTCCCTCCTATATTTCCTTCTAGGAATTTTGCAGTTTCAGGTCTTATATTTACAGCTTAAATTCATTTTGTGCATTGTCTATCTTTTCCCCCATTATGGTTAAATAGATTCTTGGTACTTTTGATGAAAATTAGTTGACAGTATATGTTTGAATTTATTTCTGGGCTCTGTTCTGTTCCATTGGCCTAAATATCTGCTTTTATGTCACTACCATACTACTTTGATAAAAGAAGCATGGAAAGGAGGTTTCCAAGGTTTAAGATGGGATGCTATGGTAATAGACACTCTGTCCCTTACTATGTTTAGTGGAAAGGTAAAAGCAGACAGAAGGCAGAAGGCCAATCACTTCATTTGTGCAGTGGAGACTCAGCTCCAGAGAATAAGGAACAGGGACAAAAGGAGCCACTGGACCTTCCATTCTTGAGCAGTTCAGATCTTGCATCCACATTAATCACCCAGAAGATAAGGAGAAAACCAAACTGATTATCATTTTCCTTTTCATCCTCTGAAACACTGAAGTAGATATTGTCTATCTTTTTGCTAGGAAAAATAATTCCTTCTCTCTGAAGTGGAGATTCCCAGCTTCTGTTTTCCACTATTCATTCATTTTCTAAGTGTGACATTTTCCTAGTTGTCCTTTCTATTAATAAACCCTCACTTGTCTCACCATCTTCCCAGGTGACACTGATGTCACTGATTTGCTCCCTCATCACATCTTCCTCTTCTGGCCACAGATATTACAAAGCATCTAAGGCTACTTAGCTACTTCTCCTTACCCTCTAGCAACTGTAAACAAATCCTGTGTCAACTGAAGGAGTTCATGTCTTGAATATGCCAACCTGGGTCACCTGACAACACTGTTTACCAAAGGTGCTAAAACCCATGAAACATGATTTTTTTTGGCAGGTTGTTTTTTATTTTCTATAAAAGGCAATAGGGAGCCTTATAGACCACAGAAAAAAGATGTTTTAAGCTAGTCTACTACAAGAATATATGTGTGTGTGTATGTTTTATTTGTATGGTAGTAATGATTTACTAATTCCAGTGGATTTTACACTTTAATGTTTTGCAATTTTGTAGACAAATATGACCTGATACTACATATATATATATATATATATATATATATATATATATATATGTTTACTTATTCAATACCCTGTAATATAGCTTAAAAAGTAAAAGGGCCCTTTCAATTATCTATTACTTAAAATTTCTTTGGTCACATCTCTTGTCAATATTTAATAGAGCTAACCATTCATAATACATAATATTCTCTAAGGGAGTTTCTTAAAATATTATTTTACTATGACAGATATTATTTTTATTTGTTGTCATTGTATGGTGATTGATTTCAAGAAGTGTTTGATGTGGCTTAAAAAAAAAAAACATAGGGTCTCCCTGTGGCACAGGCAGTTGAGTGCAGCGCTGTGGAGCTGTCAGCAGCCTCTGCAGCACCGGTTCGATCCCCGCTGGCCTCGGAGCAAACCACATGGTGAGCACACCACTCCTGTCTCGCCCGCTGTTCCCTCAGCAGTGTATTTCGTCAGTCTGCCTGTTCTGTTCTCCACTCTGTCTCTAGTGAATCCTCTCACCCTCCCACGCATCTGGACTGTACCCTGGCTCTTGTATAAATAAAATAAATCTTAAAAAAAAAACAAACCATAAAAGATAATGTGACCGGGGCCTTCCTGGTGGCGCAAGGGGTTAAGTCTCAGCACTATGAAGCTATCTGCAGCCACTGCCACACAAGTTCCATCCCCAGCCAGGGAGGTGACCCACATGGCACAGCAGACCTCTCCTGACTTGCCCACTACTCCCCTCAATCTGCCTATTCTGGTTACCCACTCTGTCTCTGGTGATTCCTCTCACCCCCATTCCTCTGGCCTGTACCCCAGTTCTTGTATGCATAAATAAATCTTTAAAAAAAAAAGATAATGTAACCATGTAATAAAAGAAAATAAACACCATGCAAAAAGAAAGGAAACAAATATGCCTATACAAATACAAATACAACTACATGGGTTAAGCACTAACTTGAGCTTCCTAACAGTCAATGTAAAAAGGATAAAAGAAACCATGCCAACATTCAAATTAGAAAAACAGGCTCTGTTTTGTAACCAAATCTAATAGGACTTTATATAAAAATGAAATATTAATTTATTTGAAAGGTATGAATACTTATAATAAGTCAAATCCTCTATAACACACTGGGAATACAATGTCAAACATTTCAGCAATGGTCCTGCACTAATAGAACTTAGAATATATTGGAAGCAATACAATAAACAAATTATCAAACAAATAAATATAAGTCACATATAAGAAGTATAAGGAAACAAAGAGAATAAAGCTCAAGAAGGGCCTCCTTGGGGAGATGACATTTAAAAATGAAGTAAGAGGGCCTCCCCTGGTGGCACAGCGGTTGAGCGCTGGGCTCCTAAGCTGCCCACAGCCTCAGCAGTGCTGGTTCGATCCCCGGCCACTGGGCGAGGGTCCCACATCGCGCGACAGACCTCTCATGCTGCCCGCTGCTCCCCTCAGCAGTGTATTTCTTCATCAGTCTGCCTGTTCTGTTCCCCACTCTGGCTCTGGTGAATTCTCTCACCCTCCCGCGCTTCTGACTGTACCCAGTGTTTGTATAAATAAAAAATAAATAAAAATGAAGTAAGAGATAAAATATAGCTTCTGGGCAGATTACATTTTAGAGGACAAGGCTCTAACATATTGCTACATAGGACTTTTGAGTTAGAGACTCAGTGTGCTTGTCAGGTAGCTGCTTAGCAATGTTATAGAGGGGCAAAGTACAGACTCCAGATATTTAGTAAGTAGGCTAAAGTGTGAGGTCCTTGGGATTGAGAGTTAAGAAACAATGTGAAGGTAGCTAGAACTCAGATTAACCTAAAGCAAAATCTGCTACAAGAACAAAATCTACTCTCAAAGGTGCGTGCCAACATACTTGGATTTATGTGACTTTAACATGAACTCAGATTTTAAAAAACAGTCGTATTTTGGTCTTATAATTACTTTCCTTCCCATACCTCCTATTTAAGTTAAAGAGTGACAAGAAATAGTTTTATGATGGAAATGTAGAAGAGAAAAACTTCCTCTACCCTTCTAGGCTCTTGGCTGAAAAACCCTAGTAAAAAAAAGGACAGATTAATGGGAGGAAGACAATATAATTTCATAGTACAGAACCCCCACAGACAAGAGACTCCCTGATAGTCAGGAAAATGAGGTTTCTATGCCACCCTGAGCTGGGGAGAAGGAGTAGGAGTCTGAGACTTCACAGGGAGAAAGACAATTTACAGGAAGACTGGAACAGCAAAAGTTTGGTAAACAATGTTTGCCACACCATGGGGAAACAAAAGAACAGAGTGGAATTTGAACAAATAGGCCTTGCTAACTTCCTGCTAGTATACCACACTTAGCTCATATTCTTTATAGTCATCTCTGTCGATAGTTCCCTTCATGGAACATGTCCTCTGTCTACATTCTCTTAGGCAGTTCAGGGGGAGGTAAAAAGAAAAAAAATTCCTGACTTTTCTATTTCTTAAAAAGTCTAAAATAATCCTAATGCCAAAGAGATATACTCTGGGGTGACAAATTTTGCTTCCCTACAGAAACATGCAACTCCAATTCATGTTCATATTCATGATTTAAATAATTTAGAGATTGAAGTTATATGAACCAGAAGGAAGTTATATGAAACTTTCTGTTGTTCTGCTGAGCAAGAACCAAGGGGGAGAATGCAAAAGAAGAAAGGGGTAAAACTAGGGTGGGGGGCGGTGGCGAGGGAGAGTGAGCTTATGCTTTAAAGGAAATTTGATGTTGAAAAATGCTGACAGAAAACAAGACTTAAATATTAGACCTACCCAACTAAATATTAAAATGGTCCTATCAGTGAAAAATGTTATTATTTATTTTTATTTTTTACATCATTGTTCATTTTTAAACATTTGCTCCCCTCCCCCTCAGGTGTAGTCGCCATAGAATTTCCTTCACCAGTGCACCCGTGCACCATCACCACAGTCCTCTGTGCTCCTCCCTCCCTCCCTCTGATCCCTCTCCCTCTAGTGATTCTAAATCAGAATACAATACTACACGTAGGCTCTTGAGGTCTACCTCTACATGAAACACTAGGATGCAGAAAAACTCCCCTTAAGACCATCAAGCACTATCTTAAATACTGCAAAGGTCTTGATTTTCAATCCTTTGGAGGCTATTGTTTAATTTATAATTAAGCAATGTCACAGCAGTTGATATATTTATATGTTTTCAATTGCAATTGCTTTACAAATAAACCAAAGTAAGATTAAAATAGGAGAACTGTTCTCTACAAGCAAATGAGACCCTCCACTGACCAAAAATCCTATTTTCCTTCAATGCAGAAAACAAAGAATATACTCCCCTTAGAACAGAGAATATTCTAAATACAAATGTCTCCTAGAAATAGAGCTTTCTGTGCAAGTTCACAGGAACTATGATAAGAATTGTATCACAACTGGCATATAAACCAGTCCTGACCCTCACCTACTCACGGCCCACAACACAATCTATTAGACATGCCAGTCGCAGATTAGTAACTTCAATCATGACAAGTGACAACTGGGCAGGTTTTGGATTTTTCCAGTTCCATCCCCAAACATCTCAGGCTCCCTAGAAAAACCACTGTTAGAGTCCCATGAAGGCCAGTCATTCCTCACTCTGTATTTCCAGCCTGCAGCTCTTCCACGTGGATATCCTGCAGGCACCTCAAAATCCACATGTCCAAGGACTAATTCAAATTTTCTACCTCCTATTTCATTTTTGCTCTCCCTGTTCCAGTTAATATCCAAACTAGAAAGTGCAATGTGCCTTCAATTTCCTCCTCTTAAAACTTTAGCCATGTAGCTTTGGTGAGTTAGCTCATCTACTGGGTGTTACTATTATTACTATTATTATTATTGGATTAAATTTTCACTACTCTATATGTGCACATGTTCCACTCACCCTCCTGGATTTTCTTCAGTGGCCACATTAGTACCTTTCTCAAGTTAGTGATAAAGGCTAAAGGAAAATGTGTATGGAGAGGGTGTGGCTCTAGTAATGGCTCAGGAGCTGGTGTTGGTTTTATGGTTATCCACAGCCTGGTGACTCAGTGGGCACCTACACCATCTTCCCAAGGCCAGACCCTCCCACTTTTTCCATGCTCATTTTCTGTTGTACAGTGTCTGCTGCATATTTCCTCTCATTCTGCCATGATTGCGTATAGGGTGTGTGGGGAGTAGGAAGTTTGTCTTTTTAGTTAACAAGTTTCCAGATAGAGAAATTCACACTCAAGCATCTGCACACAGGAGCATGGGAGCTCATCCCTGTGCCCCACACCTGATTGAGAGGACCAGATCCTGGACTTGTAGCAGGTGTCATAATACAGTGAGCTACAGAAAGAGGTATGATTAGTATGTTTGGCATGTGGGAAGAATGTGAATTATTTCAGTTAGAAAGTGCAGCATAATAGATGGTCTCCAAAAATGGTCACATCACTATCTCCCATGCCACAAACTTTGTGCAATGTGACTTCACCACTTCTCTCCTCAAGAGGTGGAATCTGTTTTCTCTCCTGTTGAATCTGGGCTGGCTTCATGACTTGCTGTGACCAAGAAAATACAAGAGAAGTGACACTGGTCTTCTTCTAGCTTCTGCATAAAAGATTTGATAGCTCTGATATCACACTCTTGGAATGCTGCCTTGTGACCACCAGAGTGTAAGAAAGCCCACGGAGGCTATGAGTGTGGCAACATGCTAGAAGATGAATGTGCCATTCTTGACAACCCTAGTCGAGCCCAGCCCCCAGACAATCTGCCACAGGGGTGCAGCCACATGAATGATCAGCAGGAGAATCACCCAGGCAACCCACAGACTTGTGAGAAAAAAATAAATCATTGAACTATTAATCATATGAATGAATAACTTCATAATCTTCCAATCTTCCATTATAGTTTACTTTCCTACTCCCTATCCTTGAAGTTGCATGAAGAGTTATTTAGACAAATATTAAGAAAATCATAACTTTCTTCACAAAGTATTATCTAAAACTACCTTGAATTTTCAACATTGTAGTAAAATAAAAATGCTATACTAACTTTTTAAATGTGGGAAATTCAATGTGCTAATGTTATGTGCCAATTTGAAATCTGTGGCTTGGTAATTCAAGCAGCTGAACAAGCTTTGTTATTATCCATTGACTGCTGGTGCAGTACTCAACATGTGAGAGTCAAATGCAAGCTTTGTAAAGAATTTTAAACATGTGTGGTTATTCTAGTTTATTTGATTAAGCACATTCAAAAGAGAAATTATTTCTGCTAGCAGAGCAGGAAACAAAACCAAGCATGATGTCATAATTGGTCACTAAGAAACAAATTTCACCTGGAAATATAATCTTGGTGGAAAATCTCACTGTGCTTAGATCTTCTGCTGAACATAAGTGACTGACTTCACCATATTAACTTCCAATTGGAAGGATCCAGAGATTTCTAATTCAAAATAAATAATATCTAAATGAAATCCAGTGGCATTGTTGGATTGGTCTTCAAAACCTGACTTTGACTTTGCAAGTTGGGAAACCAATGCTAAACTGTAAAAAGGGCTTTTCCAGAGGCAGGGGCTAGGTAGAGCGTCTGGCTGAGGGAGCTCACAAACCACCTGGCATTGTACTCATAACAGGCAGGGACAGCGAGCATCCTTTCTGCTGAAGAAGAGACAAGTCTGCCCTACTTAAATTTCAGGATATGCCTTTAATCTCAGGACAATCCTTATACAAGAAATTTAGGCTTTAAGTGGTAGGGGATATATCTTGTTTTCCCTGATCCTTCCTAATCATGTACATACCTATAGTTACCTTCTTTTGTATTCTCAGGTCTCTGAAAAATCATTTCCTTCATTTTGGGCTTTAGATATCCTGGCTGGAAGGATTCAAATAATGCTTACATTGCATTCTCCTACCATGCTGAGCACTGCTGGATAGTTTTATCTGGCACTTTCACTAATACAGCGCAGAAAAACTGTCTAATCCTGGGTGCCTAGCTGTTGGCTGGCAGGCCTTTTCAACATCATTTGCATTTTGGTTAAAAGCATAGTTACTGTGTAAAGGAAATTTGATCTTTGGCTTTTTAGAAACCAGAAATACACACTGCTTCTTTTTCCTAAATGTCATTTTTTTTTTGTTATTTAAGCTTAGGACAATTCCCTTTTCAGACAAATTTACATAAATTAATGATTTTTGTACTTTATTTACACACTAACATCGGCAAAGAAAGTTCTGTTAACCATACACATTATATAAGTCACATTTCTTTCTAAGTAAATATTTTTTGTTTAGATGTTTATTATTTTCAGAATTTAACTTTGGACTCCAGTTTAGAAATAAATATAAATAATTTTTTTAGTTAATTAAAAGGAAAACACACTTTCCATCTGTATTAGAGAAGCAAACACTCCTCTACAGTACATTTTTAAAGTTCTTCAAACCTTCAAAAGAGATTTCGCTGCTAACTTTACTACCAAAATACCATCCATCTCTTCCTCTCTCCCCTCTGAATCCTCCCACCCCTACACTTGTTTTATAAGAATGTAAGTAACCTTGCTTCACAACAAACCCTTCTGCAGGTAGGCCTTGGTTGCTACCAGATTCACTGTGATCTTAGATGATGTAGTTTAGCTCAGATGGTCTTACCATTTTCTGCAGTTTGGAGCTTCCCACCCCTCAGCTGATGCCCTGTGCCTTCAAAACCACAGCAGCAAAACTCTAGCCTTGTAATAAACATGCATAAATAAGAAAACCAGCAGTCTGATGGGCATCCAGGATGGAAAACAGAGCACAGGGATATGATTTTTTTTTAATTTTTTTAATTTATCTTTTAAATTTTTTTACATCACTGTTAATTTTTAAACAATATTTGCTTCCCCCTACCCCCTCAGGTGTAGTCCCCATAGAGTTTCCTTCACCCGTGCACCATCATTTCAGTCCCCTGTGCTCTTCTCTCCCCCCACTATCCTTCTCCCTCCTCCTCCCCTGCAGGATGTCTCTGGTTTATAATTGTCTGTTTTTGCTTTGCTGTGTTTTGTACTGTAATTATTTTTTTACACTGATGTCTTATTTGGTTCCCCTATATTCCTGCTACAAGTGGAACCATCCGATATTTTTCTTTTTCCTTCTGGCTTATTTCACTGAGCATAATTGCTTCTAGTTCCATTCACGTTGCTGCGAATGGCATGAGTTTATCTTTTTGATTGCTGAGTAATATTCCATTGTGAATATGTGCTACATCTTCTTGATCCAGTCATTTATTTTGGGGCATTTGGATTGTTTCCAGGTTTAGCCTATTGTAAATAGTGCTGCAATAAACACAGGTGCACAGGTGTTCTTTTGAATCAATGTTTTTGTGTCCTTTGGGTAGATCCTTGGTAGTGGAATTGCCGAGTCATATGGTAACTCCATTTTTAGTAGACTGAGGAACCTCCAGACAGCTTTCCATAGTGGTTGGACCAGTTTGTACTTCCACTAGCAATGTAGGAGAGTTCCTTTTTCACCACATTCTTGCCAACATTTGCTATTGCTTCTTTTTTTTTTTTTTTGATATGGAGCATGGGAATATTAGGCTCAGGATGCATAGCTGGGCAAACAGCTCCTCTTGGGCTCCCAATGTACCGGGCAGAAGGCAGAATTCCTGGCTCTTTTGTTTCTTTTTCCCTTTTTTTCATTTATCACCATCTTTCTCTCTTCTTTAAACACATAGTTCTATGAATATTAATCCCACAGATCTGCAACCTTATTGCATATTCCCACCATTCTTCAATTCTTCCCTCAGAGACAGGGAGGTCCTTCTGTACTGCCTAATCCTAACCCTATCAGGACAGCTCCATGCAGCACAGATGCACTGCACCCTGGGATGTTTCATCAACCACAGGAAAAAGGCACAGCAACAGACAGGAAAAGGTCCTCCCTGGCCTCCCAGGAGGACAGTCACCAACAGCTCCTGGACCAAGGTATGCCAGGAACATCCCCTCACCAGTGCTGGTTCCTTCAGTCTCTACATTATCATCTATTCAAGCATGAGCATCTGATTCTACACAGTCTAGATTCAGTGTTGGCTTCCTGTAGAGAGGAACATTTTTAACCCAAGTGTTGGCACATGGTGACTGTTCAAAAAGTTCTGACATCAGAGGATCCAGTTTCCTCCAAAAAGATGACACTTCAAACTGAGAGCAATGACATAGTAAATGGGGCAGCATGACAATGGTTTCATAGAGATTTTTAGAGTGTCTCAGTAGTAATTATTTAGAGAGAAAATTCTGTTTTATCACCTACAAAATTTTTTATTACTCCCAGAATTTAGTCTAAGAATCTGGCTTCCCTTCCTGGCTATTGAGTGGGACCACCTGGAGTGTTTGCTGAAAGTACAGATATCCTGCCCCACCACCACTCCCACACCACTTATTTTGATTTATTAGTTATGGGATACATTTGGAAAATATGCATTTATTTTAAGTTGTCCGGTGATTGTCTCATGGTTGGCAAGGTTTGGGTATGCTGTCCCCAGAGAATTCTGAAATGCAGAACAGTGTACTAAGTGGTGAGATTAACTCTGCACTCTGCAAAATTGCTTGGAAGACTGAGGGTGCAGCCCTCCGTGGTCTAACAGTCTGCTTCCTATCAGGGCTGGAACAGGGAGGGGTTAGATTCAAGTTGATCATTTACATACGTTTACTGTTGGTGCTAGAGGTGACGCCTCATTGGTAAGCAAGAGACTGCTGCTTTGTTTGATAAGCTCCTTTTAAATTCATAACATTGAACATTTAGAATCTGTATTTGAGTCTAGTGTGCTAATAATGAAAATCATTAGATAGCTTTGACTGTTAAACAAGTTTTATGAGGAAAAAATGTATATAAAAGGTAGAAAGTAAGTACTATTTGAAAGTCTCCATGTGGCTATTGGCATTGCTTAGACACATCCAGACAAGTCTAACTAGAAGAGGAGGAATGACCAGACCTGATGCTGGCTGAGATTCAAGAATGTGCCCTGCCTTTCCAGTTCCAGGGTCCCAACCTGCAGCCACCCGCTCTCTTCCCTGCTGACAGGTGGCTGTCCCAATTCAAGGAGTCTTTCATTCTTTTTGACTGTATCTATCTCCTGCCCCACAGCTTGGCTAAGTCAGCAGAGTCATCTGAGTTTACACAATTCTTTTTCTTTGGCAGTTGTTACTAGTTCATTCATACACAGTTGATCTAATGGTCCTAGTAATCTATGCAGTGACATAGCTATATTTCTACTAGTTGTCAGGATTCAAGTATTGAATCAGTCATGCCTCAGCCTGGCCAGCTTTATACTAAAGAGAGTCTTATTTCCCACTAGCTCAGGAAATGTGTGGATAGAGAGTCAGAAGAGACTAGCTAGAATATTATCATCCATTTATCTGACCGAAGAAGTCAGGCCATTCATTTCTAATGTAATGCAGCAAATAGAATTATGATTGCATTTCTGTACATGGAAAGCACATTTACAATGTCATATTGGAGCATTTTAGAAATACCATTATACAACCTGCTATAGTTTTAAAGATATGTAGTCTGACATAATGTCTGCCTCTCTAGCCACTGACTTTACTTTTGCTTCTTCAAAGTTTGCAAGACATTTTGCTGACATTTATATTCTGGAATAATATAATGGAAGGCATAATATTACTATCCTTTCTTATAGTGTTGAAAGTTCCCAAAGACACAAATTTCTTTTTCATTGGGAGAATGCAATAGGAATTGGATGGAGGCGTCAGGTCCAAGATTGCTGCTAATGGGTTACATAATCTTGGATAGTCATTTAACTCATTAAGCTTACTTTCCTCAGTCATACATTTTTGTTTGTTTGTTTGCTTTTTAAGATTTATTTATTTATGCATACAAGGGCTGGGGTACAGGCCAGAGGTGTGGGGGATGAGAGGATTCACCAGAGACAGAACAGGGGAACAGAACAGGCAGATTGACCAAAGTACACTGCTGAGGGGAGCAGCAGGTGAGTCAGGAGAGGTCTGCTGCACCATGTGGGTTGCTCCCTGGCCAGCCAGAGGATCTAACTCGTGCTGCAGAGGCTGTGGACAGATTCATAGGTTACATCTTAACCCCCTGAACCACCAGGGAGGCCCAGTCATGCATTTTTTTAATTTAACATATACTTCTTAAATTATGTGCAAATGTTTAGAGCCAAAAAACTCTCATGAAATGTTCTAGGAGTTCATGCTTTTGGCTTGGAGAGATAGAAAGTGTTTCATGTCCTTGAAGCAAATGGGGAAGCTGCACCCTGAGTCTGTGGGGCCCGTAAGTGTTCCCAGCAGTTTACAAGTCATGAACCTGGTGGTCCTTTGTTATAGAAACAGATGTTCCTCATTATTTTTACTAACTGCATTAAAATAACTCATCCACTGAGGCTCTAATCAAAAGACTTAGAGTTCATTCTGTGCAAAACAAGTTATTTCAAAAGTAACTCAGAATGTATTTTTGACATTCTTGTTTCAGATCAAGTTGTGCTTGATACTCTAGCTCTGATTCCTCCCGCTTTGGCTTTATAGCAGACTGAAAATTTTCTCACTAGTTGTTGTCAGTTCTATGTCTTAGATCTCACATCCTGGCCACAAAGCCACCCTACACAAGGTTTGACAGCACGCAGGAGTTGCATGCACATCTGTCTTATTTCACAGATCAACAAGACAAGAGGCATATTGTAAGAACAGAAAGTCAGTGAATGAATGAGTGGATACAATTCTTTCTTCAATTCCTGTCATCATCTGTTTTCTTTACTCATCAGGACTTGGGGGTCATCACCTTTACAAGTAGGTGTGAGCTGCAAAATTTCAGGCATCATGTCCTACTTTCCGACAGAAAAAGTCCTAGGCAGGCACTCAAATCAAAATTGATTGAATTGCTGTATTCTAGTTTTAGAGTTATTGCTAACCTAATAGGTGATTTTTTTCTGGGAAAGGTTCTAAACTTAAGTTCTCCCACGTGTAAAATAGAAGCGCTAGATTATCACTTTCAGCTCGAGATTCTATAGCTAACTTTACCCACACCTTGGATGCACAGTGTAATCATCCTGAATTCCACCGGATAGTCCCTGAACTGTCAATGAAATTGCTGGGGAGTCTGATCTCATCGCCTTCATCTATAAAGGTAGATAACCATCCTAGTAGCTTAAATGAAATCAGTGAGATGAGAACCTTAGAAACATACCTGAAGGTAAACAACAATGATTATTGTTACTGTTTTCATTATTGTTTCTCTTCTCTTTTAGCTAATAGACATAGATAGAGCTTTGCTAAATCAACTGGTCTTTAATTAACTACAGCATATAACTCAAGTTTGAAAGTATTCAGTCATAGACTCCAGTGTTGGTCAAACCCAGATACTAATTAACACTAACATAGCCACTCTCAAGCTGTGTATCCTCAGAGAGGTCAATAACCACATAGTACCTGTTTCTTAATGTGTAAAATATGGATTATTATCCTTTTTTTGTTGTTTTTTTTTGTGTGTGAGATTAGTTTTATATAAAAATTTGGCATAGGAAAGGCTCCCAGCTATAATCACAAATTCACAGTGTTAGGTAAGACTGGATCCTGGGTTTTTTTTATAACGTCATCATCAATGGGAATGAACAGGAACATATAATCTATTAAATTCTATTCTCCCAATTTCAGCCTATAATCATTTCTGCCAGCATCCCCTATAACGGTTTCTATCCTTCACCTAGCCTTATCTGGGAACTTCCAGATTATTACCAAGGACCTGTAATAAGTGGGTGAGCACATTTAATCCAGTTCCAACAAAAAATAATTATTGCAACCTATTCCTTGTTCCAGTACTGCTAAAACACAAGCTTGGAACATTTAAGTTATCTAAATCAGTGAGTAATACAAAATAATTTTTATTTGACTTTGAGATGAAGCTATGTTTAGGATAAAATCAATTTCATTGCCTAAGCTCACATCAACTAACGAAGACAGACCCAGGTCAAAATCTACCCACTTTCTGAGAAACTCAGCTTGTTCAATTTTAAATATTTACTACAGAAATCTTCTAGTAATCCACAAAATGCCTAGAGCAAAAAATTTTCTACTCATCTGGTGGGAAACCTATCTTTACATCTAGTGCAGAGAATTGAGACCTGTCAGTCTCACTTACATGCATCTGTGTCCTTCCTGATCACATAGAGGTTTGGGGAGTAGCCCATTAGGACAGCTGACCTCTGACCCTGATGTCCACAACTTAAGGGGTTGGTGAGGGGCACCTCTAGAAGGCTGTGTTAACGCCAAAGCAAGAATCACTCTGTTTTAGACCACAGCTAATTTAAGATCTAGGATGTCTTTTCTAGAATCAGCAAAGAATCTGCAATTCAAAAGGTGGGAAGTTTGGAAAGCACTATCTCCTCATTCTCATTCCAGCATCAAAATCCCCATCAACACCAGCTGTTCATGTGCCTCAAACAGGCTTTTGTCCCCAAAGTGCCTGAAATGGGTGAGTAATGACCCAGGGAAGCAAAGAGCTGCATTCTCTTAGCTGAGTAAAATGTACTAATTTTAAACATTATATTATAATCCATCATTTCTGGAACTATTTTGGGGAAACATTGAGAAGAAGTTACATAGTATTTCTCAATATGTTATAATATTTACACTCAAGAGATAAGGTTTTTGAGTAAACTTTGGAAACAGTGTTTGGATAAACTTTGGAACCGCCACCTATCAGAAAATTCTACTTCGGTTACTCCTGAAAAGCAAGTTAATTTGA
The DNA here is from genome assembly GCF_014898055.3 of Talpa occidentalis. Classification (NCBI taxonomy): domain Eukaryota; kingdom Metazoa; phylum Chordata; class Mammalia; order Eulipotyphla; family Talpidae; genus Talpa; species Talpa occidentalis. The sequence continues at coordinate 89,165,581 of NW_023602073.1, forward strand.
CCTGATTCCTTTAATGACATTATTGTACTCTTCCTGAAGGAAGGAGAGTTAGGTTAGTAGGTGATAGGAAGTGGGGGCAACTCTAAGCTGAGCTATTGGCTCAAGGGGTCATTGAGCAAAAAGTCATAATGAACATCCTAACTATTTAGAGGACACTCCGCATAACACGGTGGCTGGATAATAAGTCTATTATATTTTTTCTTCTTTTTTAAAAGATTTATTTATTTATACAAGAGCTGGGGTACAGGCCAGAGGCACGGGAGGATGAGAAGATTCACCAGAGACAGAGTGGGGAGCAGAACAGGCAGACAGACCAAGAGCACTGCCGAGGGGAGCAGCAGGCAAGACAGGAGAAGTCTGTCACACCATGTGGGTATCTCCCTGGCATGCTGGGAATTGAACCCGCACTGCAGAGGCTGCGGACAGCTTCATAGCGCTGCACTCAACCTTCTGCGCCACCAGGGAGGTCCTATATTTTTTCTTGATAAACATTCTCTGTTTCTTCCCCCTGTGCACTTCTCCCCATTATTTTCATTGTCTCAGAGGAGGCACAGGGCAAGATGGGACGTAGAAAATCTGCAGGCCCTTCTGGGTTTTATTTTCCAAAAGCCAAAAGCCAAAGAGGACCTATTTGAGGGAGAGGCAGGCCTAGATGACACTGGAGGGAGAGCCAGCTTCTACCTAGATTAGAAAGGGGATTTTCCTAGGTCTCTGCTGAGGGGAGGGAGAGCACCAAGTGTCCCTGTGGGAGTCTGTTCTGAAGAGGGTGCCAAGTGTCAGAGGGATGGCACAGGATGGTTCTGAAGATAACCTCAGGCCCTGAGTGTCCAGTGTGGGTGCCAGATATGAGGCAGATGCAGAATCACCTGACTGTCCAGGGCCATTGTAGGGCTAGCACAGTGTTATAGACTAAATATTTGTGTCCCCCCAAATTCATGTAATGAAGCCCTAACCTCCAATGTGATGGTAGTAGGAGGTGGGGTCTTTTGGAAATAATTAGGCTGAGATTAGTTCATGAAGGTGGGGCCTTCACGATGGGATTAGTGCCTTTATAATAGGAAGGGAAGCCAGAATATTCTCTCCATGTACACAAACCCAGGAAAGGTCATCTGAGCATAGAGCAAGAAGGCGGCCATCAGTGAGCCAAGAAGCAGGCCTATATTAACAACTGAATCTGCTGGCACTTTGATCTGAGTCTAATTATAAAAAATAAATATCTCATGCTTAAGCCACCCAGTCTATGGTATTTTATCATAACAGTGTTACCAACCTAACTGGGTTCTACCACTTGCAGCTCAGAAAGCTAGACTGTTGGTGATGGTGCACGGGTGAATTGGTGAAGGAAATTCTATGGGAACTACACCCGGGGGTGGGGAGGAGCAAATATTATTTAAAAATGAACAATGATGTAAAATATATATAAATAATAATAAAAAAAAAAGAAAGGCAGACTGTGAAGCATGAGATTGCTTCCACGGGAAGTTTTTAACAGCAGTTAGCACTCAAAATAAAGAAAAAAAATTCCTCAGTGTGGTGAGTAGAGGGAGAGTATGCTCTTTCTCATGAAAGCCCAAACAAGATGAATGTGGAAGAGAGAAAGAGTCGTAGAAGTAGAAAAATGAAAGGTGATGAGCTGCTGGAGGCAGGAGTAACAAGAACCAACATTTACTGGGATTCTGGGCCATGTGGCAGTTCTGCTCTAGGTTCTTCATACATATTTTTCTTATGTCACTCTCATGAAGACTATGTGATAAATGTTTATTATCCTGGTAGCAGGATGTTAACAGGAAAAGAATACATCTCAGTGACTTTAAGTGACTTGCCCAAGATCATACAGGAGCTTTGTATTCTTGTCTTTTGGATTATAGAGCTCATTCTCTTATTGGGAAGAACAACTACTGTTTTCAGGTACTTGACCTCATCTTCCTCATGATTACATTAAGGGTTGGAGTCATGACCTCCACAGTCTGATCACCTCTCAAAATCTGTTGTTGTCACTTTGGGAAACTCTGTTCAATGATCTAGGGAAGCAAAAAGCCGGTACCTATTTATTAAAAGCCAGACACTGTCTGTTAGTCTATCTAATTCATGTATGAATTTCCATCCAACTTTTGATTATGAAAAATATCAAGCACCTGATTCAACAATTACTAATTTTTTTCCAGATTTGATTCTTCTGTATCTCTATCATTTGTCTAAATTTTTGAAATAAAGTAGTAAATATCTTGAGATTTCACTCCTATGTATTTCATCCTACAACTCCTAAGTATAAGGTGTTTTCTTTCATAACCATAGACCATACTCAAACCCAAGACAGTTAGCAATATACCCAAGCTTAATAGCCAGTCCAGATAAAATTTCCTTTTTCCAAAAGTTTTTTTCTTTGTTGTTTGTTGTTTTTTCCAACTAAGATCCAATCAAGTGCCACTGTATTTGGTTCAGCAAGTTAAGCAAGGACAGTCCATCAGATTTTGATATGTTTGCTGTATTGCATGACTTTGACTTTTAGAAGTCTGGTGGAATGGCCCCTCTTCTGGATTTGGTGGATTGTTTCCAAGTTGTTACTTAACTACCCCACTCCCAAAGTTGGGTATAAGGTCTAAATTGGAATCAAGTTAAACATTTTTGGCAGGGAGACTGCATGGGTGATTTGTACTCTGTATTGCTTCAATACAGGAGGGACATAATGCTAGATGTCCAAAAATCAGTGACACTTAAGTAAGAACGTGGCCAAAGTAAGGACCCACAGGCTCTTGCTTTGTAAAGGTGTGGGATTCCCTAGGAAATCTGTTCAGCAAGGTGTGAATAATTTGTTCCACAACAACCTTGTACTTAATGGTATAAGTATCTATTGATATTTATTTTGTGTATATTATTTGACAAATGCAGGCATACATCTGTAAGCAAGAGCATTTTTTTTTTTACCTATTAGGGATAAATTATAGTTCCTTAAAAAAAAGGTCTGTCGTTTTAAGCATTTAATTAAATAATTCTATTTTTCTGATTGCTAACTTTCAGAGTAAGGAGTTGCTGGTATAATCATATTCAGCGGTAGTAAATTAGTTTTTTTTCTGTCTCTTTTTTGTTGAACAGTCTTATGGATGTGTGCATTTGTGTTTATTCCATTTTTATAATCAGTTGCAGTCACTTATCTTTTTGGTATTCAAACTGCCCCAAATTTGACCAAAAAAAGCTCCTTCAAGCAGGCTGGTTCCTGTGTCCTTTGAAACGTCCTTATCATTCTTCCAGCATTCCCCTGCTTTTTGGCAAAGAAAATATCCTGGGTTCACTTTACACTTTCTGTGTCTCAAACCCAGAATCAGAAATTTCTCCAGGGAGCCCTGTTCTCCTATTATTGGAAAATAACATTTAAAAACTAAGATCTCTATACTTGGCAATCTCCTTGCCCCTAGAGTGTCATTGCCTCTAAGTTCTTTTAGTGTTTAAAGCTAAGAAATGTATTTATATAAATCACATGTTCACATTAAAATGTAATACTACATGGTTTTCTTAATTTTATATTCCTCATTTCTTACATAGGAAATTTCAGTTCTTAATAAAATTGCTATATTTACGTATTTGCTATATTAACAAACTATGTAAAGTAGATGTAAAATTAAAATAGCAAAGGAACTTCTCAGGTGGTGAATACGTGGAGATTTGTGGGAGAATGTCATGAGATTTGGAGCATGGAAGAGCTTCACCTGTTACTTCATAGCGTACCCTATGTATTGCCTCCAGCTGACAGTTGATCCTCTTCTTTAGTACCCTTTCTAATAAATCAGTGCTCTAGTGAGAATAAATAAATAATAAACAAACCTGAAAACTATTTGGTGAAATTTAGACTTTTTTTTGGTGGAGGCTGGGAATTTCATTTTATGTCCTTAGGTGTTGGATTAAAGATGAATAGTAGGAGTAATATGTTCCAAAGTCATTTGAAATAATTTCTATGTATATTATGCTACCCATATATTATGTAGTTAATTTGTCTCCATTTGATATCACATTTGGTTTGCTTTGATTTCTTTGGGATCAAATCTTATTTTTGAACAGGTAAAACATATTTGTCATTTTTATGACTCAAGTTAAAATGTATGTAAAAATGCATCCATCATCCCTATTCCCACCTCTTATTCATCACCCCCACCAATTATATTCTTCTTGGTTTGATATTTTATATCTGTGTGTATAACTTCCCTTCCCTTACCTTCTTACACAAAAGAGAGTAAACTATAGTCACTGCTCTGAGTTTTGATTTTTTCTAATGATATTAACAAAACATCCTGGAAAATTCAACTAAGTACTTACAAATCTCCCCCATTCTTTTTTGTTACTACGCACTTTATACAGCATTACTATATGAATTAGTCTTAAAACAAGCAATTTAATATATATTATCTTATTGATGGCCCTTTTTGCCTTTGTTTATACCTTTCTGGTTCTCTTAGGTATTTGAAGTTTTGATCTCCTCCATGGCTATACTGCTGAGTAGAGGCAAGAAAGCGAGGTACAATGATTCCCAGAGGATTCATCACATTAACTCACTTGCATTTGGTGAAAATGAGGGTAAATAAGAACCCTACTGCTGCTTATTTTCCTTCAAATGCAGCCTCAAGTTCCCTGTGGGGATTTTTCCTGTTTAGATGGAGAGGGGAGTAATGATGAACGAGGGCAGGAGTGTGGCTTTCACACAGCTTCGTTTTAACTTCTACATCTCTTCCCTTTCCTTCTCAAATAGATTTTGAGATTTTGTTGCACACTGAAACTGGGGTTTCCACTTTCAAAAATAAATTTTTGATTTCTCAGAATTTCTTCAGAATTTTTCAGAATAGCTTTAAACATTCAGTATGTGAGTTCTCTATATGCCAACTTGCCGCTCACCTCCAAAACTCATTCTCTAGTTTTCATTTTCTGCTATATTCTATTCACCAACCTCAATTTCGTAGGACCTTAAGAATCTGTCTTTTTTGGAGATATAAGTAAGTGTTCTTTCTTCTAGGTAATACTTTTGTAAATCTACTCCTTCCAAGTTTATTTCTTAAGTTATTTATTATATTTCTGCCTAGCATTATTTAAAAATAGTGGATAAGTAGTAAAGTTAGTTAAATTAAAAACAATTTTGTCTTTCCCTAAAATGATTTTCTTCCAACCTTTATGGGAATGATATGGCAAAAAGAAACTGATGGAATGAAGCATGTTTATCAGTTAATTCATGCAAGCTAGGTACATGACTATGATCTGCTTATGAATTATTTATGCTTTGGCATATGTAAAATAAATTAGCCAAGTTCTGAATATATCACCTATTAGTCTTTGGAGGATAGCTGAAAAATCCTGTCTGAGGATTAACATCTTTTTTAGCCTTAAAGTCAGGAAAAAGGTAAAGCAGTGGGAATGTCCTGACTGAGAGGAAGGGGGAGGGGTCATGAGAGAGAACAGCAACATGCATTGAAAAAACGATGGAAGAGCAGATATGAGAAAAGTGGCAATGAGGGAGAGAAAGGAATGGGGGGGTGGGTGTTAATGGAGGATACTGCAGGGAAGAAACAGAAAGGTCTAAACTATCACACATAAATCTAGGGGAAGGAACTCTCCTTTGAGGTTGGAAGTTATGTTTTCCAGTTCTGTATCCTCTATATATGGTGCTACTCAGGAAAACTCAGGAATTTCGTGGTAAATCAAGCACTTTTAGAAATACAGTGCCTCTTTTTTATTAGTGGCTAACATTTATGAGTGCTCAACCATGTACTAGGCACTTATTTAAGCACTTGTCATGAATTAGGTCATTTAATTCTCACTGAATGTAGCAATTAGGTTTTATTATTATCTCCATTTTACTGATGTGGAAACTGAGGCACAGTTGCTAAATAATTACCCCAAAGTTACTCTACACAAATGACTGTAGCAATCATCGTTTTTTTTTTTTTTTAAGATTTATTTATTTTTATGCACACAAGAGCTGAGATACAGGCCAGAAGTGCAGGGGTGTGTGTCTGGGGGTGGGGGGGGGGAAAGGATTCACCAGAGACAGAATGGGGAACAAAACAGGCCGATTGACTGAAATACACTGCTGAGGTGAGTGGCAGGTGAGTCAGGAGAGGTCTACTGCACCATGTGGGTTGCTCCTTGGCAGGGGATCGAACTCATGCTGTAGTGGCTGCGGTTAATTTCATATGTTTTGTCTTAACCCCTTGCGCCACCAGGGAGGCCCTGTAGCAATCATTGTTTTTGCCACTTGTACCCTCTCACACCTAACATTTTCCTTGCTAGCAGAACCCCAGTAGGTCATGTTAGTAGTTCATGCCCACTCTCTGTCCAGTCCCAGGATGAATGGTAACAGACCTGAAACCATCTAGGCTCTAGACATCTTTCTTCTAATACACATTTCCCCAGCATCTCTTGCTATGTGCTGGCTATGTGAGCCAGCTTTGACTGATAAGATTTAAGAAGTCCACTTGGTGGGAGGGGGGTGCTCCTGGGTGGCACAAGGGGTTAAGCACAGCACCATGATGCTATCCACATCCTCTGCAGCACGAGTTCAGTTCAATCCTTGGCCAGCCAGGGAGGTGACCCACCCGGGGAGGTTACCCACATGGCTCAGTAGACATCTGTAGGGTAAGGAAAAAATGTCAGGCTTTTCTGCCCTCCCGCCATCAGGATAGATGATGGATCCTTGCGGTCCTGAATGCATGCCTGATGGCGGGCACCTGGAGTAGGGTGTAGGCAGATGTAGATAGGATTCACCTGGGCTAAGACTGGGCTTTTAAGGGCGGCGTCCCGGGGACGCCAGCAGCAGCAGCAGAAGCTGAAGAGAAGCCAACATCACCGGAGAGCCCAGATAAAGGGAGGATTTGCTGGGGGATGGAAGGACTGCCAGCCTCCCGGACCCCCAGCACCCCTGCCTGCTGTGTACCTGGTAACCCCAATAAAAGACCTGCAAAAAACCACTGAGGACTCTGACTCCTCCTTTACCCGGTTTGCTGGATCAGAAAACCTGCACCGTGTCCAGTTCCTGCCCTTTACAACATCTCCTGACTCACCCGCTGCTCCCCTCAGCAGTGTATTTCAGTCAGTTTGACTTTTCTGCTCCCCACTCAGTCTCAGGTGAATCCTCTCAACGTCCTCCCCCGCCCCGTACCTCTGGCCTGTATCCCAGCTCTTGTATGCATTAATAAATAAATCTTAAAAAAAAAAAAAAGAAGTCCACTTAGGGGCTTCTGGAAATGCTTTTCCTCCACCATGAGAGGAAAAATATTTTCTGCTTGTCCTCTTATTTTGTACTATTTGGGGTGCCGTTGGGAAGATGCCATACTTGCAGCTTTGTCAGCCACTTCACAAGTCCAAAGAAGAGCATCATTATGCTGAGGCTACAGAATGGAAAGTGTCCTGGGCTTGAGGACATTGTCAGACTACAAAATAAACTTAGCTCCATCTCCTTGTGCTCGTCTTGTAATGTGAATAATGCGATGCGACTATGGCTGCTGGATGCTGGCCAGGCTTAGCCAATCTTGCAGCTGCATGTATATCAACTGATAGAGCAATAGAAAAAGATTTTGGACACAGCAAGCCTGTCTCTGTTTTGGGCCGAGAAACTGCTATTCAGTACTGCAGAAATGTCTCCTCCAGCACCTCCCAGCCTCAACCTTGACTCTAAATACACAGTTGTTACTCTTAACTGGAGGAATAAACATTAAATGTAGCAGTTGTAGAATAATAGATACTGATGAGATTACCTAAAATATTACATTCTACTTTACTAGGTGAAACCAGAAGGTAATGATACATATTGCAAGTGAATGTTAGATCACATACAAGGTTTCCTTTCAAAGGGCCCATATTCCAAGTCTCTCTGCATTTTTCTCACATAACCACTCACCCACTGACCTTTGCTGGTGCTTCTATCCATGATTTTAGCTTGTGCTAAAATTGTTTCACTCACTCTATTTTACTAGTTTTCATATTCCTAGCATCTAGTAGAGTGCTGAGTGCACAGCAGGAACTCAATAAATGCTGTGGTATTGAATTAAAATTGGATAATAACCCTCTACTGAATAGCTATCAAAGTCACAGGCTGCTTAAAATTACAAGGACACATTAACATTTTTGTTGTCTTGAAGAATGAATTTTTTAAATATATCTGATACATAACCAGGGAGCAGATAATACTGTTATGTGATAAATTTAGTGATATCTAAGTCAGATCATGGCTTCTTCTGAGTATGGAGAGTTATATTCATAGTCCATCTCGTTTCCTGACATCAGCATAAAGTAGAATTATATTTAATGCAAAAATGCTCTCCATTTCTTTAAACCCAAAGGCTTTGTGGGCTGTATGCAGTGTTCACCCAAGTAGAGTGATGTCTGCAACTTAAGTTGCCTCTGAGTGAATTGGATAGAGATGGATGCAAGAAACTGAAAAAAAGGAGTGATGACCTAATGCTTGAAGCTCTCTGTATTCTCATCCTTCAGTTTTACTTTGAGGAAGAAGTCGAGGAATGTAAATATAAAGACCTCATTGCTCTTTTCAAAATCACTATGGCTTAAGGTATTAAAAAGTACTAAAAGCAAATGTTCATAATTTCCATTCAGTAGGCCCTTCAAAAGCACAGGGAAAAACAATAACAAAAATAATTGCTACAACAAAAATAACAATTAATGTTAATTTAACCTGACTTTTCCATTTTCTCTAATTGCAGTTATCTATAAATACTTTCTTATACTTCCTTTGTTGCAATTATTGTAAATGGCCTTTATGCCTAGCATAATGAGATATTATAATGAACTGAAAACTCATTAGCAATGTATTTATGAGGAAGTCAAAAATAGCTTCAGAATTCGACAATAACCTAAATGTAAATTTTTGTTTATTATAACATGGTAATCATTTATAAAGCAGTGAAGTAATAATCAAAATATTGTAGAATATTGGAAGTTCCTCTAACTTGTGTTGCCTCAAACTATTGAAATTATTATATCAATATTTAACCTTTATTTTTTTATAATGATATATATAATCTCAACCTGGAATGTAATTTTGGGGCAAGCTATATCTATAACCAAACTGTGAAAGTGAAAAAATTGTTTTACAAGTTTAAAAATGAGAATTTTTGAACTTGCACAAAAATACCCAAACAACAATATCTGGTCTTTTCCTTCAGGCATCTAGAATATTCTTGTTCAATATTTGTCTGCACAAATAAGGCCATACTCTCCATGAGGGCATGGATATTATTTGATTTCCTGCTGAATACCTTGCATTTAGCATAATATCTAGCACATCACAAAGTTTTCAGTTGTTTCACAGTTACTAGCAGAGCTCAGAGCCTTCTTGTTATAGGTTTGTGCCATTCGCCTCCTTTCTCATATCTTTTTCAGTTTCTGGTGGGAATGAGGCATTGGGAAAATAAAAGTGTTTTTTCCTTTAGAGAGGGTTGGTTAGGTTGGTTCACAGTTGCTCTGAATGTTGGCTTCAACCCTTATTCCTTATTTTATGATTTGCTTCTAGTCCTTGAACATTAATGCTGAAGGTTCTGTCCAACGGAGGGATTGGTTGGCATGGATCCTCTTAATTAAGAGCTTATTTTATTAAGAATAGACAGAATGGGTCTGAAGAAGCAACATAAAAGCAATGGAAGTATTCTCTTATGAAATTCAGTCTGCATTACTTGACTTCATTGCTGCTTCATTTCACTAAAACTCCTTTTATCTTAAATATGGCTTCTAAACTTCATTAACATAAAAAAGGTAAGTACTTGAACTGAATATGATGCTATACAAAGAGGGTTATACAAACTAGACCCTTGTTTGGAAAGCTAAAATCACATAATTGAAACAGAAATATTTGTATCGTTTACATGTCTTATGCAGATGAAAGACATTCCTGATTTACTTTACAAGATTAATAATAGTTAATACTTATTGTGTCCTGTGTTCCAGCCATTATGTGAAAAAGCACTTTACATATATCATCTCCATTAAGATCCCCCCGCCCCCTGCAACAACAGGGAAGGTGGGGTAACAGTAAGTTATGGAAACTGCCTAAGGAAGGTCATACAGCTGTGTCATTAATCCAGGGCTGGCTCAGAGGCTGTTCCTTAATCACTCTCACCTACCCCTGCCCTTTGGCTTATAACCTCCTCGCCTACAAATCTGTCACCTACTAACTGTCAAAGATGTCAACTCAGCTTTCAGAGGAACAACAATTTCAGAGGAACAATTTAACTTTCTTTGAGAGTTAAATCTATGGGGAGCTAGATGGTATCAGATTAAGTGTGTAAGAACAGGGTAGCCCTCACAGAATTATCAATCAGATTCAATTCTATTCTAAAAATAAAATTTGGACAGCTGAGATACCAGACTGTTTAAGAGAACTCTTTATTTAATCTGTAGATAAACCTTAACGAAGAATGTTTATGTTCCCAGATTCCCCTTCAAGCTTCTGCCTTTGCTCATCCCTTCTGAACACTACTCAACTCCCAATGAGAACAGACTATATTGTTGCCTCCCTGGCCTCACTGGCTCTCAGTCCCAAAGCCACTGCAATCTGTCTTCAGTCTCTGTGCTTCCGCTGCAAGTTCTTTTTCACAAAGGTCAGTGGTGATAATAGATCATCAAGATAATAACACTTAGCACTTCTTGTGGATTTATTGGGCACCAAACACGAGCTCTACACTTAATTTTCATTGGAAGAAGAAACCTGGAGAACCATATTTATAGGATTTGTAGAAGTTTTGGCTTGGCTGACTCAGTTTTTGTGTCAACATTGAAAAAATCAAAATACTTCAGACAAAAATCTGTTTAGGGTATATGTTTTCCAGTTGGTATGTGACATTACATCCCCTGTAATACTCACAGAGGAAAATGATTTGTATGGGTGTTTTCAGGATTGGATCGGTCCCAGGAAAAGAGACCTATTTAAACCTCATGAGATAAAAGGTGGGTATTATTAAACAGCAACCTCGGGGCAGGAACTGTGGCCAACCTGGATTCATAGAAAGAGAGGTTGGAAATAAGACAACTGCAAATCTCCTTGCTAGTGTCTGCTTTTCATTCTATAGTGGCTCTCTTCTCTCCTTGTCATAGATGGACTTCCTTTTACTCTTCATTTCATTTCCTTCATTGCCTCTACTTGCTCAGTTTCTCACCCCCATTCTACCCTCCCTGCAGCATCCTCCTTTGTATTCCCACTGCTAGTTTTTCCATTTTTCAATTGCAGATCCTTGAAAGAAGACCAGCATGTATTTCTAGGCACCATCATATATATCATACATTACTTTCAAGCTGTAATAGGTCACACTGTAGGTACACAGATGTGTTTCAAACGAAGCTGTAACTAGGTAGACTGGAATGTGCTTTAGAAGGACTATGGGTAGACAGATACCACAAGATATAACTTGGAGAGTATCCTAAGCATAATTAATCTTGAGTTAAGAGTCATTATTTATATTCATTTTATTGACATGAAAACTGAGGCTTCGAGAGGTGATGAAATATGACAAAATATTAAATGGCAAAGCTAGAATGAGAACTCAGATTGCATAACCAACAAATTCAGTCTCTATTTTTGTAATCATTTTTCTTAACTTCCAGGTGGAGTAACATTCATAGCTCTCCTCTACTTCCTGAAACTTACAACTCTTCTCTTGGATTCTGTGACATTATACTATTTAGGTTTTGCACTTTGATTGCTCTTCCACTCTTTAATTTCCTCTTCTCTTTCTAATTCTTAAATGTAGGAGTTCTCCAAGGCATTCATCTTGGCTCCTTATTTATGTATGTTATACTATTTTCTTAAGCAAATTTGTAGGCTTGTATAAACTGGATACAACCAGACACCAGGGCTTCTTAATTTGAGGTTCTTGGACTCCCCACTCACCTCTAGTATGGGACTTCTGAATACAATTTAGAGGGTTCATGAACTTGAGAAAAAAATCTTTATATTTGCACTAAACTCTAACATGTATTTATGAAAACCTTCCTCTGTGAATGCAGACAACAAACCACTGTAACAGCAATAGTATTTGTGACTTTGTAACCAACAGAAATCCCAAGTATTTTCAGTTTCTAATTGTTGCAAATATCTCAAAATTTTATTTTTTCCCATGATTTTCAAAATTATGGTAGCTATTTGGTCCACCACTATATCATGACATTTAATAATACAGAAGTATATACATAACCATATTAAAAATTGGTTTAATATTCTGTGTTCTCTTCTTACTGACTAGTTTTTTCAGTTTCTCTGAAAAACTTAGCTTCTAAGTTGAAGTTCAAGTTCTCTCTCTCTTTCCCAGTTCTAATTCTTTGGGGGTAGGAATGTTGCCTAGCCTTGCTTGAGTCAGGTGTTACCCCTAACCAAACAGCTGGGATCAGGGGATGGGTTATGCTGTATGACAGGTATTGGGGAATAACCAACCTCCTGGATCAAAGCAGAGGAACAGATGACAGAAAAGGAGAAGAGCTGGGCAGACAATCCATTGACAGACCCCTGCTGTATTCATTCCAACTTACAGTTTCAACTTGTCTGTTAGTCTTTTCATACTCCTCTCTAAAACAAAACCAACTCCTTGCTCTTCTCACACTCACTGCATGTTCTAACCTAGCATCCTCACCTGCCCAAAGAAATTTAAGGTGTCTTCTAAAAACCCACCCTTTCCCTCTCTTTCTTTATATCCACACAACACTCTTTTGGTACGTGGTGTCCTGTTCAGTTGCTATTTTTGTACCTTTATTGCAGACAATAGATGCTCTGCTGGGTGCGGAAACGACTCCTTCAACTTTTCATCCACTCTGGAACATTTCACAGAATAGGTTATGAGTTCCTATTTGAGTTTAATCATGACTTCACAGTTGAATAATTCCAACCTAAGAAAATGTTGACGTTTACGAAGATATTTATATAGTAAATATAATATCTAAGAAAGTTATTTTAAATTTTATAAACAAACATGTCTACATTTTTGGTAGCCAAATTAAGATACATCAGCAGAGATGTTAACTGTGATAAAACACATTTAAAATTGTTGAATATTATGAATAGTATGAAAATTTTTCATTAAGATTATATCTTTTGCTATTTTACTAAATCAATAGGGAATACTACAGAACTAACTTAGATAATAGGAAAGGTTATAAACTTGAGATATTCAAAAGATCTCTAAAAAATTGATCCAAAAACGATTAGTATTCGTGCAAGTAATTTACCCGAGAGCAGAAACCACATCTAATTTTTTTCTTTCTCAAACTATTAATTAACAATGTTCCCAGAACTCCGCTAGACAGCCCTGCTGAGAGGCACAAAGTAAATACAGTACTGTAGGGAAAATTGGTTCAATGCCACACAACTGTGAGAGGCTTGCGCTTTTGTTTAACAGCAAACACTTGCTAAAGAACTATTCCTAAACTACTAGCAACTACATAAAGGCTTTTATTTTAACAGCGACCTCCTGGGAGACTGTGCTGGAATGTGCAGTGGGTCTGAAAATGGCACAGATTTGGCTCAACTGTAAATATTAGGTGCAGAGAGGCAAAGCCATTGTGTAGGGTAGGGGTGTGGCGGGTGGGGTCTTGATTCCCAGTGCTGATCGAAGGATTCTAATTTCGCCTGCTATTTATTTTTTTCTACTACAATTACAGTTTTGCTGAGAAAAAGAAAATATCGGTTGTGCTCTCATCTGGGTTTCTAATTTTCAGCGTCCACAGAAAAAGAAATCATCTCATTTACCGAAAAGAATCACCTTTCACTAGTCTCCAGAGTCTCTGGGAAAAGAGAGCCGCACCGACCCCACCGCCCCCGCCCCCGGAGCCCGGCCCACCCCCCTCGCCCGCCGCGGGTAGCTGCGCCAGCCCAGCGCGCGGGCGGCCCTGAGGCGAAGGGTCTCCAAGGCTCGACCGAGTGCACTGGTGTTTCAGGGTGGGGAACCTCCAAACTCATGAATCACAACACAAACTCACACTTGGCCTTTGAACCTAGCCCTCGTGCCCACTTTTCTTATCCCCGACGCCTCCACCCCCGCTAGCCAGGGTCCTTGCGCCCCCCTCCGCGTCACCGCTCACCTGCGCGCGTACACTGACGCGCAGTAAAAAGGGGACTGGGAAGAGCTCAGTCCACAAGCCACACCAGGGCGAGGCGGAAACTACAACTCCCATCACGCCCCGCGGCGGCTCCCTCCTCCTCCTCCTCCTCCTCCCCCTCCTCCCCCGCGGCTGGCGGCGGGCAGACGCTGGGCTTTCATCTGCGGACGCGGCGGGAGGGAGGCAGATCCCCGCGATCGTGCCCGACGGGAGCGTTTTTGCTTGGCGGCTGCGGCGGCTTCTGTAAACTGACTTCTGCCACAGCATCCGGAGCCTGCCCCGAGCCGGCGGGACAGACGGTCTGTCCCGTCTTGGTGAGAGGATGGTCGTGCGCGTGTTCGTCGCCTCCTCCTCGGGTTTCGTGGCGGTGAGCACTGCGGGGTCCGGCAGTCGACCGGGTTCGGGTCTGCGGGGGGTGGGGGACGCGGTCCGGCGGGGGGCTCGGGTCGCTGGTTCCTGCGGGTTCCGGCGCGCGGCGCGTCCCACCGCGGGAGTCCTCGCGGGGCAGGTGATGTAGCACAGTTGGACAACAATGAAAGGGTTGGAGAGCTAAGGTGGGTGGGAGACTCCGGGACTCACCTCCGTGCCCATCCTGTGCGCCCTGGGAAGGAGACAGCTGGCGGGGAAAATGGAGTCTGGGATAAGCCCCCAACTCCATTTGTGTGCCTCGGTAATTTGGGGGAAAAGGGGTGTCGGAGAGCTTTGGGGTTCCCTCTTCCCTTAGTGTTAGTTCATTCCGTTTTGGGACATTCAGCCTGGTTGTGTTTTGTACCGGAGTTTTCTTGATTGTTTGATTTGCTAGACTAAGTCTTGATTGAAACAAGTTTAGGTAGTCATTTCTCTCCACATGCCCTTCCCCACCACTAAGTACATTTCTTTAGTTATATATCGGAGCCAAGAGAACAACAAACCAGGTTTGTTCTGTCCTGCCAGGGATTTTTATTTGTTTAATTGTCACTTTTTTTTTGCTTAAGGTGCTATCAATATTTTTATATCTTTAGGTAAATCTGTGTGTTTGGGTTCTTTTCCCCTGTAATGTTGTGGTCAATTTCGTCATATATACATACACATATATACATGTATCTCTTTATATAGATAGATAGATGTAATTATTTTAAGTTGTTTTATTTAGTCCATGTTCTTGATTTTTGTAGGAAGAATTTTTCTTAGGAAGAAGAGAAGTTAAATAGCTAGAGTTATTAGAGTTTAAGGAAACACGTGGTACTGTACTTAAGTCATGTAGCAACATGTTTTACATTATTAATATTTACTTTCCTTAGCTAAGAGTTAAATTATCGATTTAAGAGGCTCTTTGGTAAAGTATATAATCAAATACATCGAATAGTGCCATTAGGATCCCCATCAACTAACTCAACCAGGCTATCCCAAATTTTAATTCTAAAGCAGGTGGGATACAGGATGGAATAAAATATTGTTTGCAAATCCTTATTAACCATTAAGATCATTTATTTAAAAGGAAATCAACACTAGTGCAAAAAAAGACCCCCTTTTGCATTAGGAACAATAGATGAGGAAACTCCAACTTATCTGTATATGCAGGCATGCACTTGTCCCCAGACTGCTGAGTTTTTGCCATTTCTAGTTATTTGTGGTTGCTTAGTCATACCTGCCTTTTAAAGATTTCTCCACTGAAACTGTATTTCACATGTTTGGAGACCCATCTTTTCATGGATAGCATCCTAAGAATGCTACAAAGCTTTTGGTTTCACCACCAACTTGCTTCCTTCAGTAATTGTTCCAATAGCATTTTCTTGATTGTAGAGGGATGCTTTCAAGATTAAGAAGCCTAAGCTATGTTGATCTAGTCAAAGTGAAAACTTGAAGTCAGTACATGATTTGCCCTGGCAGTAGGTAGTATCTCAAGATAGTTCTGGAACCTTGCATCTCTGGTACCTTAATTCCATTGACAGGTATTTATTGCCTGTCTGATATGTGCCTTTTTAATTTTTAAATTTAATGGTATATGTTCAGCACATGAAGCTAGACCAAGAACCCCAGCTTTCATGTGAGCTCTGACCAAGAGCTGATGTAAACTTGGATAAGGTCCTTGCCTGAGTTTCTCTTCTGGAGTGTGAAGGATTGTGATGAATAACTCAGAATTGAATTCTAGCTTTAAAATGTTTTGACTTTATCAGTTTGATATATGTGGATATGTTCTCCTAACAGTTTCTTTTACTTTAACGTGTGTGTGTATGTGTGTGTGTGTGTTTTTTCCTTTGTGTTTTTTTGTGATCGCGGGTGTCCGCCGTGCTCTCACTGGTAGTGTGTGTTCTGACATGGTTTGAGTGAGCTGGAAAACATACTGTTATTACCTGATGGACAACCCATAAACACTGTTATTACCTGATGGACAACCCATAAACACTAATTATCTGTGTTAATAGTCTGTTATTTAAGACCTGATTTTTAGGCAATACTCATGGAGTCTCTCTAATTGTAATATTATCTCCTATGTTAGTACACAGTTTTCCTGTAAATGTAGTATACTAAATAGGTGATGCTAAATTTATACTTATTTGCAAGAATAATGATTTCTAAGAGATAATGAAATTGTGTAGGTCAACTATAGGTATGAGGAGACTAATGGGGAATGTAGCATTAAGTTGTATTACTCTCTGATGACAGAGTCATAATGCTTTCCCTTCAGCGGTTTGCATTGACCATTGACGCTGATCTGTGGTGACCAGCAAGTAATGGGAGAAAAATAATTTCATTCCCAAGTCAGTTTGGTTTTAGCTGGAATTGATAAATCCCAAGGAAGGAATGTGACTAGAATTAGACTTAGCTAAGTAAGTCCTAGGGAATTCCAAAATGATCTTCTGCTCAGATCAACAATAAAGTTAAGTAAACAATCTAAAAGACATCCTCATATCTTGTTTTGATTTCCCCAGACTCTTCAGCTTCAAAACATGCCAGTGATAGTTGGAATAATTAATACCAAGGGTCATTTGCCCTTTTATCCTTCCCAGATCCAGGTAAACTTTTCTTTTACTAGGGAATTAGAACAATGCCATATTATTATGCTATGGATACCTGAAAATCAGATTTCTTATGCAGCTGATAATGTTGCCGTCAGTCGTATTGTAGTGAAGGACATTTTATTTCAATTTGAAGAAATATAGTGTATTCATAGAAGTATCTTTTAAAGATTTAATTTATTCTGGGTTGTATACCTTAAAAGGTTTTAGTTATTTTATCTAGGAATAAATATATTAATATGACTTTTAATATTAATATATTAATGTCTTTACATTTAAAGACATTGAAATCTGTCAGTTCATTAATTAATTCATTATTTTGTTCATTCAACAAGTATTTTCTAAATATCTGCTGCTTGCCCACCTCTTCTCTTGGTCCTATAGGGGGAGAACTGAAGGAGAACAGAGGGTGTGGTCTTTCTCTTCTGGGAATTCAGGGACCAGGTGGGGAGATAAGATAGGAAAGGTAAAACCAGTGATATAAAGTACAGTTCAAGGACACATGCCTCTTTCAGGAACATTCTTACCAGAGATAGAAATAACATAGGTGGCAGAGGGATGCATTGCAGGATGTCAGATAAGGAGGAAATGTGCCAGAAATCATAAATTATGCATGTGGGAGCCTTAGGCAGATGGCAGGGAGAGGGATTGGGTTAGATTTGGGGCCTGGGAGAGAGTGCATGAGCCTTCCTAGGCTGGAAAGGGGAGCTTTAGGTGGGAGGGAGCAGTCAGCAGAGGCCCCTAAGGTCCTTTTTTTGAGGATTGGGTAGACTCTGAGTCCTTGAAAGAAACCAATAATAATTTGCTCCACAGTGCTCAGTTAACTCAGCCTTGTCTTCAGTATTTGCAGCTTGTATATTTTCTGCAGGCTTTCATCCCCTCCTTTTGTGCTACCTGCGAGGAAGGGACCTATGGTATGTGATCTCAGAAAAACCTTTACCCCTCCCCCCCATTGCTTTAAATAAAAGTTCTCAAAAAGGATATAAAATCTTCAGTTCTTGGCTATAAAGTTCCTGGGCTTAGTTTTTAGAGCTAGAAGAAAACCTAAGAGATTTTTATAGTGAAATCCAATTACCTAATTTCACAGAGGAGGAAATTTCAGTATAGAGAGTAAAGTGTCTTGCTCTGAGGTCATTTGTGTCAGTGCTGAGCTTGAAGGTAAAATGGAAGTTGAATTTAACAACTTGAATTTATTCATTCCTTGTTCATGCAGCCATGTGCTCATGCATGCATTGATTGATCCATGTATTCACCAGTCATTGAAACCTACTAAGCACCAGGCTCTGTTAAAGCAACCCCAGGTGTTGTTTTGAGTGTGAGTGTGCCTGATGGTCAGGGAATGGGCATAGATCTGGCTTCATGGCACAAATCAGTGCTGATGCTGGCTTGGGGGATGTTTCCTTAGCCAGCTGGGCAGTATATCCAGGGCTGTTGGAGAAGCAGGGAGATTGGAAGTGAAGTTGGAAAGCAAGGTGCTTTGCCTAGAGCTGCAGCTATGTTTTCAGATGGGCGTGGGAATGGAGGGAGGGCAACACAGAAGCCCCTCTCAGACTTGTCTGGCTCTTTGCAAGTGTACTTGCAAAGTCCTGCTACTTTGCTTGACTTACAGCTATTTTAAACATGCAGTGAGCAGTTAAGCAGTTGCATTTCCACAAACGTATTTAGTGAAGCTTCACTATATAAGGAATCCTCTAAAAGGATTCCCAGGACTGTTAATGTTAAGATGTGACCATGTAGAACAAACTAGGTGTTAATTTCTAAATGAGCTGGTAGGGATAAACTTGGATTCCTTAGGAACTTTGATTCATTGAATCATGAGAGTCGCATAGCAAGGTAGTTCTTTATTCCCCTTTCGCAAATGGAGAGATGGCTGTTAATGACCTCACTGAGATCTTATGCAGTAGATAGTGGGACCCTCAGTCAAACTCTGGCATGCTAGTAGCTCCAAAATTTCTAGGGCAGAAGTTTACACTGTGGGCACGGTTGCTCCCTGGGGGAATGAGAGTACCAGGGATGCCTAGCAGTCTGCAGTTCAGGACAAGCCTGCATAAGAACTGTATCTTCCAAAATGCCAGTGGAACTGCTAAAAAACAGTGCTGAAGGGCATTGTTAAGGCAGGGTGTGGGGTGAGGTTAAGGAAGAGGGGGGAACTAAGAAATGATCATGAGTAGCAGGAATGGTTTGGAATGCAAAGACAGGAATTTAGTTTTAAGGGAAGGCTGAACTGGGAAGGCATGTTTATTAGAAAGCAGCCCTTATCTCAAGATTTCACAATTAATAAGTACCAAAAGCTAGGGATACTTAAACCACAGAAATTGTCTCAAGGTTCTAGAAACTAGAAGTCTGGATAAGGTGTTGCATAGTTGCTTCCTTCTGAGGGTTGCGAGGGAGACTTTTCCATGCCTCTCTCCTAGCCTCTAGTGCCTGCCTGGCAGTCTTTGGCATTCCTTTGGTATATCGATGTATCACCCTGATATCTGCCTTCCTGTTCACATGGGCTTTCTTTGTGTGCATGTCTGTCTCTGTGCACAAATTTCCCCATCTTGTAAGGACACTGTAATATTGAATTAGAGTCTGGTCTAATACCTCATCTTAATTTGATCATCTGCAAAGATACTATTTCTACAGAAAGTCATTTTCACAGGTAATGGGGATTAGGACTTCGGTATCTTTTGGGGGAACACAATTCAACCCCAGTATGCAAATGAAGCTTGAAATAGAAAGACTGATGGAATTTCCTCCCTTAAATTGGAAAGACTATAGGCAGATTTCTTGAATCAAGTCAGCAGCTGGATATGGAATATATGGAATTGTAGACAATATATAAGGTCTGCTGCAAGAAAGAGGGGTCTGTGTCAATATCCCAAGTGAAGACCTCATCTCCATTTTTCTAGTTAATTTTAACATTTACCAAATTTGATGTTTTTCTATACTGCAATAATATTTTAAACTTATAATCACAGGCATGGACTCCTTTATGAAATTAAGGACTTTTTAAGCCATGTGTTAGGATGTTTTTAATGAACATCTCGGTCTATTTGAGTAAATAAAATTTTGACAAATATTTATAATATGAAGTATATGGTGGTTTCCACATTGTAGGGATGTAAGACCGCTGGACTCTTGATTTTTGTTTTTCAGGCTTTTTTTTTTTCCCCAAAAAACAAAAAAGAAAAATAGCTAGGGGGGGGGGGGAACAAAAACAAAAACCCAGCAGCTCAGTGGAAAGCAGTGTGAGACACTAACTATAAAAATATTTTTCCTTAGATTTTTTAAAAAATTTATATATTTATTTATGCATAGAAGAACTGGGGTATAGGCCAGAGGTGTGGGAGTACGCGAGTATTCACCAGACAGTGGGGAGCAGTGCAGGCATATCTACTGAAATACACTGCAGAGACAGGAGAGGTCTGCTGCGTCGTGTGGGTTAGCTCCCTGGCCTGGATCAATTCAGGCTGTGGGAGTGATAACCCCCACCCCCAGGTAGGCCCTTTAGATTTTTTTTAAGATTTATTTATTTATGCATACAAGAGCTGGGGTACAAGCCAGAGGTATGGGGGGTGGGCAGTGAGAAGATTCACCAGAGACAGAGTGGGGAACAGAACAGGCAGATCAACCGAAGTACACTGGTGAGGGGAGCAGCAGGTGAGACAGGAGAGGTCTGCTGCACCATCTGGGTAGCTCCCTGGCTGGCTGGGGATCAAACTTGTGCTGCAGAGGCAGAGTACAGTCTCATAGGTTGCGTCTTAACCCCTTGCGCCACCAGGGAGGCCCCCTTCTTTAGATTTTTTAATGTTTAATTTATAAAATTTTCTGAAAATAATTTTTTAAGTACAGTTAGAACTGGTGACAGAAGTCTAGATTCTTAGTGAATGTTTTGCTTTTTAAAAAATTGGCATGCTTTACTGATCATTATATATGAATGTTTGAAATACTTTATTTTGAAATGCAGATTTTAAAAATGGGATCAATGAATTGTTAATTCAGCTGCTAAAGATCAATGTTTAAAATAGTTATCCTCCCAGCTCTAAAATCAGCAGGTGACTCTTTTAGGTTTCAGCCTTTTTTTTTTTTTTTTTTCCTTTTTAGCAGGAGCTACTTTAATGGTTATCACTACAGTTAGAAACTTGGGTTCTTCTGATTAAAATTACATTCCTGCATTCATTATTTTTCTGTGACTAACTTTATATATTATACTATTTATCCATTTTTGTGTAAAAGGATCTTAGCTTTCCAAATTAGAAATTTAATGAAAATGTATTTTTTTCTCTGAAATGGCAAATGCTACCATTTCGGGGACATTTCCCCATTCTAGATAATGTACAAATGAGTGTTTTGTGTCCTCTTTCTAATTGTAGCTTTACAAACATGTGTTGACCTTTTCTGCTGAGTGATTTTTAGATCAATAATGATCAGTGTGTACCTTGCCCTAGTTTTGGGGGATTGTTTGGGGTGACTGGGAGAAGTGGGCATCTAGTTAAAGGCAGTGCACGTCCCTCCTGTCCCCTTCTCTTAATAGGCTTATTTATCTGAGCTTATTTGCCAGTGTTGGCTGTATGCAGGTAACTTAAATTTAGTGTTGTTACTTCTTTCATGTTCAGTTGGGTTTTTCCGAATTTGTCAACCTAGGAAAAGCACGTAATTTTGAATATTTCCTTTAGACTCTGAAAGTTGAACTCAGACACAGGCTGATGACTCCTTCTTTCCTTCCAGGTACTTTTAGTCTGGTGCAACTCCTGGCTCTGGAACAATTTGGTTGGTCCCCTGGATCTGATTCCTTTTGTTATCACCATTGACAGCTTATTTAATCCTGAGGAGGCCTGACCCTTGGAAGTGGAAGGGCAGGGTGGGATGTACATCAGGGTGTGTCTGCTTTGTTGTGGGCTTTCTGCCAACATCTCTTCTGAGTGCCTCTGAAGCCGGAAATGGGATGTTGACTATGACTGAGGGCAAAAGGTTCTAAGTACTTGAGGATGTATTTTCCATTTCCTCCTGGTGATGGCCCAGATCTGGAAATGGATTTTTATCATGTTGAATCTAGTGGCTTTGGGAGTGGAGGGCTGAGAATGAGAGTCAATTAG
Organism: Talpa occidentalis; assembly: GCF_014898055.3. Classification (NCBI taxonomy): domain Eukaryota; kingdom Metazoa; phylum Chordata; class Mammalia; order Eulipotyphla; family Talpidae; genus Talpa; species Talpa occidentalis. The sequence continues at coordinate 89,187,734 of NW_023602073.1, forward strand.
GGGTCTCCTTTGACAGGTCAGTTCAGTGGTATTTGGTAAATGCAAATGTAAGCCAGCCGCTAGGCTAGTACTGCATACCAATCCAATATTAAAAAACAAAACAAAACCCCAAAGCAACATAGCCAACATATCTTTTGATTTAGTTTGTTTTCCTTCTGTGGGTTGCACAAGGAGTGGGAGTATGATCTTCTTCATTCATTACATTCCTATGTGGATTGAAGCTTGCTGGTTCTCTCCTCTAGTAATATTTAGTAAATAGTTTACTAATTATTTAGCATAGTTTCTTTGAATGGGCATTAGTCATTTCTGTGAGCCTGGGTCCCCCAGTTCATAGGAGTTTGGGGTTGTACTGCCCTTTTATGATAAACTACTTGCTAGCTAAAGTAGGTATTTGGGTTGAAAATTTGCTTATTTATTTAATTCTGGAGTCAGCTTATATTTAAACAATGTATCTACCTCTTTTCAGTTAGGGATGACCTCTCATGGAGGGGGAGAGTAGAGGAGGCAGCATAGCCCCATGTTTAAGGCAGGGGCTAAGGTCAAATCCCACTTCTACCATTGATAAGAGATGTGGCCTTAGGTAAGTAAAAGTGGGATAGTAACGGTACCTTTTATATGAGGTTGCTATGAGCATTGAATAAATGATATAATTTACATAAGGCATTTAACAGAGTTTAAGGTACTTAATAAAGTACTCAGTGCACTTTATCTGCTATTTTTATTGTATTATCTATAGTAGCAGTACAATAGTAACAAAAAAAAATAACAAAAATTATAACCTTGGTGTATGTAAGATCTTTAATTATCCAAAAAAATATATAGTACTTACTAAGCTGAGCATGCATGCTGGTATAATTTTAGAATTTTTAGTAAGTTTAATTATGAGTAGTTTCCTACTGAAATTTGAATTAATAAGAACATTACAATTTGAGGTCATTCTCCAAACCACTTAATTGAAGTTCTTCTCTGATTCGGACATTTTATGGGTATGGAGCATGCTGTACGTGATTCACTAAACTGTATTTATTCACTAACTGCAAAGTGCTCACTACTGTGCATATGGTCACCATTCTTTGCTGTGTATAATACTTGATTTTAAAGTCCTGGTTTGATTTAAGGCTTTCCAAACACGGCAAGTAGATTTCATCTCAAATGACAGCTTTGACTGATGGATTGTGACTGCCTGGAGAGAGAGAGGGATGAGGGTTTTGAGTCTTGTCTGAGATCAACTGGAAAGTAGTGTGATTGATTATTGATGTCTGCTCAGGCACCAGAGGAGAGATGGCACAGACTTGTGCCATCTGTTTGCAGATCTCTTTGTAGACTTTGTTTAGTTAGACTCCATCTTTCAAATTTGTGTAACTGAATGTAGTATATTTTCAGTCTGTGAGTAATAGGAAAGAGTAATATGAAACACCAAGTTGAATTGATAATATCCTCTGAAACCATCTCACCTCACATTTAGGGTGGGGGAAGGTTGGGTAAGAGCCAGGATTTCTGTGCTTAGTGAAGATATGTGGTACTTCTCAGAAAAGACAGTGATTAGCCTTGCCATGAAACTGAACACTGAATCTTGATGCTTGTGGAAACATAGACATACTTCCAAATTTGGGAGATGGGCTAATGGATGGTAGAAAAAATTTAAGGGAGATTTATGGAAAAGATGGTAAAAATAGGAGAGAGAGAGGGGAAAGACATTGGAATAGGTGGACTCTGATATTTGCTTATCTGCTGTGCTGAGCTGTGGAGCTTTGAAGGATCAGGTAAATAGTATTTACTGTGCCCAATGGTATGATAGGATTTTCCCTGCAGGCCATTTGATCCTTACAGTAACCTTACAAATTATGGCTTATTGTATCCATTCTAACCCCTGTCTTCTGATTTTGTGTACTTTTTTTATTACTCCACATTGCCCACTAGAAGAGCCCTCTGATCAGAAACCAGTGAGAACCTGGGTTGTGCTGACCCAGAATGCAGGCTTGGCTAACTGTGTGTGAGCCCAAGCTAGAGAGAGGGGCTAGAGGAAGATGTCTAAAGAGCAGTTCCAGGTGTTTCCCGTCAGCTGCTGAGCAGGTAATTGTAGACAGTGTCCCCAGGGCATGTGAAAGCAATGGTTTTGCTTCTGTAGAGATTGATAAAAGCTGTAAGTGTGGGCTGAAATGGAAAACTAATTTCGCAATGATAATAATAGTAAACAATAATAACAAATATTTTATCCATCATGTGCCAGAAGTACTAAGGAACTTTGTTTTTATTTCTATTCCTTACTCAGCATGACAGTCATGCATTTTCTATATCTTCTTTCCCCAGCCTCTTCTCATAGAATAGGAAATCGAAACTCAGAAGCTCTGAATAACTTGCCTTGTCATGACCACGAAGGTACACAAACCCAGATCAGTGACATCCTTTTTCCTAATAATGGCAAAGAATCAAAGGTTAAAGAGAAGTTAGAATAGGCAGTGCTCCAAAGGGACTTTTGAGTATTTGGTTGGATGCCCTGAAGCCAAATGTATAATTTGCTTCAAATGTGATTGTCTTGTTTTGTTTGATAAAATTAAGTTGAACTGGAGGGAGCACGATGGGATCGAAGGTGATATAGAAGAAGGAAAGTTTGGGATGACTAGAGCACAGAACTTGGCTGAGGACACAGATATTTAGTCTCGGGATCTTTTGGGCAACAGGAGAAATGGTAGTGGTGAAAGTGTGTGACCTTATTCTGTCTTAAGTTCTGGGTTTCTGGCAGACATCTTCTCCATGTGCTGATCACGCTGTTTTCTTTTGAGTAGAAAGAATTTGTTAGCCTATTGCAGCCCACTGTGGGTGTCCAATACAAGAGTGAAGAAGAAAGTGGGAGGCCAGAGTGATGGCTGTTGTGGTTGGTGGGTGATGAGGTTGGCTTGCCAGAGTGCAGGCAGCCGCAAGTATAAGGGGAAAGATGCTGTCAGTAGGAACAGGGGGACAGGAGGACCCTAGGATTGGGCCTGTGAACCCTCCATTCAGACATCTCATCCAGTTTAATTAATCCTTGACCTTGTGTCTTGTTTATTGTCAGCCATCTCTTTTTCAAAGATCAGATTCTGTACATGTAATTTGCTGAAAAAGTCTGATAAAGTTGCTGTATGGAATAAATTTTATGATACAAGCAAGGTGACGTGAAAAGGATGTGAACCTGAGGAGAAGCAAGACCTGACATTTAAATTATGGTGCTGGAACCCTGACCTGCTGGCTTAGCAAGTCTTTTAACTTCTGGATCTCAGTATCAAAGATGTTGCAGCTTAATGAAATATCGACTGTTAATAATATTATGAATTTAATTTGAATTTATGTCTTCAATAATTATCTGGTCTTTGGTGAAATTCCAACTTTAAATGAACAATTAAGACTTAAGTAAGGGGAAGAAAAATTCTTATAATCAGGCAAAAAGGTCCTGAGTTAGGCAGACAAAGCCATAGGAAGACCCAAAACTGACATTGTTTTTTAGGGTTAGTATAGGCAAGAGGTCACAATCTGGCTGCAAAAACTGAAACCCCTCCTTTTTTGCCTTAGTGTAAAATATTTTGAGCAGACATTTTAAATACTGGGAGAGAGCTTCCTCACACATACACATTATCTGAATTTCCTAGTCTTTTTAAGACTTCTGAAGATCTCTTTCTTGATCCCAGTACCTTGCTCCATCCTCCTGGCATGGATCCACTGAAGCTGTTTAAGCAGTGACACTTTCACTGGAGCATCTACCCTTGGGGTCACGACGGCTCCCCGCCATTTCCAACTCTGAGCCATTTGTTATTGAACTTGTAGTATTCTTGGTCTTATAATGGAAAGTTTTTGTTGGCATCTGTCAACCTTGGAAAACTACATGATTCTATTGAAAAGGTTACATATATTTCATGGATAATGGGAGTCAGTGTGAAAGTTGTTTGTGGAGGAAAGGAAATAATAATTCTAAATGGTTATGAGGTGTTTGTTGGCTTCATTCCTTTATGTTAACTGACTGATGCCTGTGGGCATTTGAGTATTCAACTCTTTGTGGAAACTAATTATTATAAGGGGTAAAAAGTGTCTCTGGGTGCCAGGAGCTAGCCTCCCAGTCACTCTCAACTCTCAGAATTGCTGCTTTGAGGTCATTATATTCTAGGAGTGAATGTCCATGAAAAGCTTAAAAATGAAGTTGTCTAACACCAGTATCACTGTTGACATTTTGCATGGCATAATTCTTTGTTGTGAGGGTTTCCCTGTGCATTGTAGACATAGAGAAACATGCCTGGTCCTTTATCCCCAGTGGTGACAACCAAAAATGTCACCTGGGGGGTGGGCAAAATCACCCCTTGTTGAGAACCCCTATTTTAAACAATACTATGAGAAAAGAAATGTTCACATGAGAAGACTCATATTGCTTTAAAATTGGGAGTGACTGAGATTATTTAATTTTTTTCCTTTTCTGATGAGATGTGAGCTGTTAAGTAACCAGCTCAAGTCTCTACTGCTTGTCCTGAATACTCCTAGAGCCAAGTACTGTGGACCTAGACCTAGGATTCAAAGTCTCCTATGCCTAGGAGACTTGAAGTCTGGTTCTGTTGATGCATTTAGTCAATGTTGTATCTTTGGACAAGAAATTTAGCTTCTTTGTGATTCAGGCTTCACAGGTGCTTTTACCATTGTTTTCTAATTGAGCTAATTTACATATCATAAAACATGCTCCTTTCAACTGTACGTGTCAGTGGTTTTCAGTGTAATCATTATGTAGTGCAAGCATCACTGCTGTCTACTTCTGGAAACTTGCATCGCCCCAGAAGGAGCCCACATGTCCATTAGTATTCATTCTCCATTTCCTCTTCCCTCTGGCCCACTGATCTATGTTCTTCCTCTGTAGATTTGCCTAATCTGGACATTTTATGTAAATGGAATCATGCAGCCTGTGACCTTTTGTGTCTGGCTTTGTTCATTTGGCACGTTTTCAAAGTCCATCATGTCGTAGAATGATTCTGCACTTTGTTGTTTTTTTTAATGACTAAAAAATATTCCGTTGTATGAATATACCACATTTTGTTTATTCATTCATCACTTGGTAGATGTTTGGATTGTTTCTACTCTTTGGCTATTATGAATAATGCTGCAGTGAACATTGTATACAAGCTTTTGTGTAAGCATATGTTTTTAGTTCACTTGGGTATATACCCAGGAGAGTAGAATTGGTGATTTCACATGATAACTCTGTGTTAACTTTGTGAGGAGCTTTCAAACTGTTTTCCAAAGTTGCTCTTCCATTTTACATTTCTAAAAGCAATATATGAGGGCTCCAATTCTCTATATCTTCACCAACACTTGTTACTCATCTGTCTTTTCGATGATAGCCATTTCAGTGCTGTGTCAGTGTGGTTTTGATGTATATCTCCCTCGTGACTGATAATGTTAATGTTGTTTTTTAAGAACTGGTTTAGATCTTCTGAAAGATCTGGTTCCGAGTTTTTCATTTTTTCATCTGTTCCACACACAAACCAATATGACAGAATTGAATCTTTGGGGCATGTATTGTTGTGAAGTTAATCATTTGCTATGTATTTAAGAGTACCTTCTATTAACCAGCGTTCAACCCATTTCAGAGTGCAGAATAAGTATATGGCATAGTCCTTTCCCCCCAAATAGCTCATAATCTGATTGAGGAGACAAGATGAATATAGAAAGTGGAGCATAGCACAGTTGTAGGGAGTAATGCTATTAATAAAACTACCCATCCTGCAGATAAGTCACTGGGCAGGTATATTTATTTGGATAAGGGCAAAAGAAATTATATTCAGAGCTGGACAGAAAAATAGCAACTCTTGAGTTGGGAAAGTAATTTTTTTTTTTAAGGATTGTAGAAAATGTTACTTAAATAAAAGGTACCAGTAAAAAATTAAGATTTTCTTTTTCAAAATATTATGTATGAACTTGTGAACTGGAACAGATGTCATTCTCCCTGTTCTTTTTTTTAATCAAAGAAATAAACTTGATTTGTATACTCATGCTGCCTTTTGTTTTAGACTAAAAGACTCCTTTTTCATTGGTATATACTTCCTGTGGTGTGAGAGCAAGACAAATGGGTGCTCTATAGTTAGTTCCCCAGTGATATTTTAATAATGAGCTTGGTTCTAGGAGATAATTAACAGGGATGCGATGATTAATAATTCAGCTTTTTAATTCCTTTTCCATTAAAGAAAAAAAAAAGACATCATCCTTTTAACAAAAGTAATTCTGTAGTTAGGTTCAGAAAGCCTAAAAAAATCTCGCTGGCCACTTAGAGCTTAGAGTTTCACGACCTCAATTTTTTTGCCTGGCATTTTAGACTTGATCTGGTTCTGGCATTCCTTTGCAACATTTTCTCTTACTATTCTTTTGACTCTAATTTAAACACACCAGGCTACCACCCAGCATGTCTGTGCCTTTTCTCCTGCCATTTTCTTTGCCTTGATTGTGTTTTTATTAAGCCCATGCTATTTTTCAATGAGTGTTCCTTGAGATATTTCTCCCACCCTCCTCCCCTTCTAAACCGGGAAAACTGCTTCCAACGCCCTCCTTGGTACAGCCCATGGAACTGCTCTTTTGGGGGTCTCAGCATGTAGTACCCTTGTTTCTAATTATTTTGTACCAAGATGATTGAACTGTATAATGTCAGGGGTGGGTCCCTTTATCTTTTCTTCTGCCCAATGCTTTTTTTTTTTTTTTAAGATTTATCTATTTATGCATACATGAACTGGGGTACAGGCCAGAGATGTGGGGGTGAGAGGATCCACCAGAGACAGAGTTGGGAGCAGAGCAGGCAGATTGAAATACACTGCCGAGGGCAGCAGTGGGCGAAACAAGAGAGGTCCACTGTGCCATGTGGGTCACCTCCTTGGCTGGGGATCGAACTCATGCTGCAGTGGCTGTGGATAGCTTCATAGTCTTATCCCTTTGCACCAGGGAAGCCCCTGCCCAGTGCTTTCTAGTAGAAAGATTGGCATGTAGTTTTATTTAAATGAATAAAAAGGATATATTGTTTCTATGGTTTCCAGATCAAATATGTAAAGCTAATGGAGATGTCATGACCACTCCAGAGTGTACATAGGCTGGGAGGATCATGGTTTTTTGCTTTTCAAATCAGCGGCATGAAGAATCTGTGTTATTTGCGGTAATTTTATTATACTGTTGCTTCTCTTATCCAGATGTTGGAATTCTAGAGCGCTGTGCTAAGCTGGAGACCTGGAATGAAATTGAAAGGCTGCTGAGAGATTATCAGCTATTCTACATTCTCAGGATAGGGGGCTGCCCTCAGGGCCCCACCCAGACAACTGTGAATGAAACTGGGCCACAGGAGTCTTTGGCCCAAGTGAGGGAGTCATGGGGAAAGCTCTTACAAGGGACAGCTGCCTTCAGGAGGCAAAACTGGAGAATTTTAGAAGCTCAGCTTTGAATTCTATTAGGTATAGTGTAAAACAACAGACTTTTCACATCAGTGGACTCTGAGCACCACATCAAAGTACAAACATGGATCATAATGGTGATTCTTAGTCCAGGACAGATTCAGTCGGGTTTGCCTTATTTTGGTTTGACGTACTGAATAATGCAGGAACTCATGTGGTGCACTTTAAGAAGATTTCTAAACACAAATAGTTTAAAATAAAATAATAGCAAATTTGTGTTTAAAGGGATGAGCTTCAATTATACAGAAAGCGTCAGTCTCCAGCTTCAAGAGAAGACTACTTGTCTGCTCCTAAACTCTATTCCTCACCTCTTTGCCTTCCATTTTCCTCTTTTTCTCCATCTTCTGGTGAAACATCCCCTTACCATCTTAGACACTCTTTATTTTATATTTCTTCTTTTTATATTTCTGATGTGCTTTTGTCTTTGGTGTACACATCACTGGAACTTTGCAGCCCTCCCTGTACACCTGCCCATGCAGTGCCCACTTTTGGGCTGCCCTGGCTCTGTAGGTGTTACCCACATTCCTGGGTCACGTGGCTCACTGCTCCAAAAGACAGACTCTGAGCCATGAGATGGTTTCCACAAAGGATAATGGGAGAAAGGCAGTTGGTAGTCTGGAAAAAACATCTCCCCAAGTGCCAAGTGAAGGAAGATTATACAGGTAAGAAAGGAATGTGAGGGAGTGAGGGATATGAAGAGGGTTTCTTCGTTTTCAGTCTGGGGTCAATCAGCCACAGATTTATGGATGATCTTCCTGGGTAGTTGCTCACTTCCGCATTGTCAATTTAAAATGAAGAGAGAGCACAATGGATTGTGGTGGAGGACTATGGATGCTTTGGTAATGGATGCGCTACATTAACTACCTCTGAAGGGGGAGATTCTATACTTCCAAAACACAATAATATAAACCAGTGGTACTACAATAAAAAAAAATTTAAACGGAAAAAAAATTTTTCAGTGACTTACAGGTGGTCATCAGGCACTGATGTTATCAGCATTCTAGAAGGAACAAAAATATCTAAGTATTAGGCAACCCATTACCATGACCCTGAGGAATGTGGTGCAGTGTGTTAAACAAAGCTGCTAGGTTAAAGTTTAAGGCAGGGACTGTATCATAGTCCCGGGCTCATTGCCGACCACATGAGCGCTCCTCTGTTACTGCCACTTTTCCTGTGGAAATTACTTATTGACTCGCTCTGTCTCCTTCCTCCCTCTCCCCTACCCCTCCCATTAGACTATGCACTAATCAAATTAAAGGCTTTATTATATCCCTCCCTCACTCTCCCTCTGCTCTTCCTCTCTCACCCTCCTTTGTTAATTTTCTACCTTCTCTTTCGCATCAAGATGAAATGGAGAATTATGTGGCCAAAGACAGAGACAAATTTTGAGATGGAGACCCCAGAATTTGGAGGCACTGTTCTGGACTGATTTTATCTTGTCTGGAAAGGAAGAATTAGAGTCATCTGTAGGAAGTACCTGTGGGGGGGTTCAGAGATCTGTGAAAGCTCCCAGTGGCAGTCGTGCAGGACCAAAACAGCTGTGTTTCCAGCTGAAGTTAGGTAGTTGAAATTTTTAGAAGAAAAGACACACTAGCATTGCTCAGTAGCCCAAGGAGGGAGGAAAAAGCTCTTAAGATGGGATCCACAGAATACAGGAAAGAGCATCCAACCTTTCTTAGTGGTGCCCTATTTGTGCCTGCTGTGGAAATGTGAACTAATTACATGATCTCCTATAAAATGTAATTGTGAAAATGATATGTGGTTCTCCAAATTATTTTTCAAATATAAGCAATCAGCTTCTAGATCTTTCAGGATCACTTTTCACACAAATGATTGACTGGGGTTACTATGGGAACATCATATTCCGAAGCACACCATGCTGCAGAGTATGTCTCAGGTCATTGATAAAAGCATGGCCTTTGGCTGAAGTCCTGTAATTCTTGCCTGGGGGAAATACTATCCTCAGCAGAATTTCCTCCTTACTACACAGGATTTTGACTATTACAGCAAGTTTTGCTGGAGCAGCTCTTCTACAGAGTATTCTCTAATTAATAGGAAGCAAGTGTTTGAATAGTTGTATATAATTTTCATAGATAGTCTTATGAAATAGTAGCATGAGAAATTCATATTTTATACTTGGCTGACTTTTCTCTTTAAGAAAGTAAACATAATTTTGACAGGGGATGGAAAAACAATAATATCAAACCACCCATATCCCTTTTCCATGTTTTTTGGTCAGTGTTTTATTATGGCTTCACATCTCTAAGTAATACAGGATTTTTAAAATATGCAGACTGAAAGTAGTTTAATACATTTGTTGATGGAGAATTTAGTTAGAGCCACTTACGTTGCATCAGACATGTAGGAAAGAAGGCTGAGTAGCTCCCCTGAAGCTACCCTTCTGGGTCCCCTGTAGGATGAAGAGGTGACTTGCACAGAGTTTTCACCTTCCAAAGGAATTTGTGGTAAGTTGGGGAAAGAGGCACAGATTCATGCAAATGGGACTGAACAGTGCCAGACTGTGAGTCATTCATTGCTAGGTTGGTGGTGACTACGAGTATAAATCAGTTTGGTGAAGGAGATGATCTTGGAGTTCATTGGTTAGCAGAAATCAGGGTTCCCCAGTCTGGGCACTACTGACATTTTGGGCTAGATGATGCTTTGTTGTGGGCAGCTGTGGGTGTTAAGCAGCATCCCTGGCCTCTGCCCATGAGGTGCTAATAATACCCTCCAGTAGTGACAATCAAAACTGTTTCAAGACATTGCCAAATTCCTGGGGGAGGCAAAATACTACCCCCTCCCCATGTTGGGAACTCATGGGTAGGTGTAACACTGCTTTTATAGTAAGTCTATAGAGCATTTTTATATTTTTTGACTTAAAATGCTGAAAATTTTAGGTTAGTATTTTGTTTTTTCCATTTTTCTAGAAATTCATTTTCTAAAACTATCAGGGTGTGACAGATTGGAGCTTTAAAACTACAACAGCAGCAAGCTGGTCCTTTACTACTGATACTTTGAGAAGTGAAGAGGATGTGACTAAACTGGATTTAGGGTGCAGGGTGGGGCAGAATGATCGCCTGATGGACCGGGTAGTCAGACTGGTTTCTGAGTTCTTGTAAGGCATCTGACCCATCTTAGGCCTGGACTCAATAATTATTTTTAAGATGACTGACTGAATGAATGCCTGGAAAGCCTCCAAGCTGAGCAGAATGGATTTAGGAATGGGAAGGGAAGATCCAGGACTGTCTTTGAGATGGAAGTGACTTCTAAAAGGGTATATTAATGTAATTTAGCCTCTCTCTCTGGTTTTTGTCTTTCAGTTCATCTGATTATTCCCATTAGAAGTCTTTTGTAATTGTTTGCCCTTAGATTATAATTTTGAAGATATAATTATCCATTTGAAAATTTAATTTGTATAGATTTGTACGTTTTAGGCCTGTGTGTCAAATTATGTGTGCCCTTCTCTCTTGGGGTTTATAAACACTGGAATGTCTCTGGCACAGAATAACCTTTGGTTATTTGGTGATGCTTATTATTGTCCCTTAAAGAAATAAGAAAGTACATTTTGATTTATTGGCATTTTCTGTGAGTGGAAAAGGTCTGTACTTTTGACCCTATTTATATAGTAATGTGTCTGCCTCACTACAGAAATCTGAATTCTCTTTAGACCTGTGGGTAATGTTGGTATGTAGGCTATTGCTTAGCAGTGGCCTGGGCTGTGCTCATCTTCTCTAGAAGTTTTGGCAAATTTTTTTTAGTTTGCTGAGACTCCACCTGCCTTTGAACACCTTAGGCATACTTTTTTTTTTTTTTTAATATTCTGTACCTGATAATTTCAGTGTGAAGTGTTTGGATTTTCCCCTTTTAATGTTAGTAACTCATGATGCCTTGTGTGTTTCTTAGAATGCTTAATTTCTAAATATTAACTACTTCTTTGCAAGTATATTGAAACTAATTGCTTAGCATAATATATGAAGCTTAAGGCTTTGTATTTCATTTGGTAATTTATGGGACATGAGCTCTTGGTTTCCCAACTCCTAATTAAGTCATCTGGCAGAATGGCAAGTGGGTGTTGGACTGCTTATTAGGAGATCTGGGTTCCTGTCCTGTCCTTATTTGGAGTAAGTTGCTTAACCACTCTACCTCTCAGTTTTATCATCTTATTAAAGAGTAGGTTGACAGTACATTAAAAAGTGTAGGGGACCCACATGGTGCACAGACCTCTCCTGCCGCCCGCTGCTTCCCTCAGCAGTGTACTTTGGTCCTTCTGCCTGCTCTGATACCTGCTCTGGCTCTGGTGAATTCTCTCACCCTCCCGCACTTCTGACTGTACCCAGTGCTTGTATAAACAAACAAACAAATAAATAAATAAAACATGCCTCTATGAAAAAAAAATTATTAAAAAAAAAAGTGTAGGGGAAATGACTGATTGCAGGATCATGATCTAGACTTAAGGCAGTTTCACCTCCATTGTGCAGCATCACTTACTGAGGTAGTGTGGAAGGTTCTTTGAAGTCAGAGAGGCATGCCATAGGTTCCCTGCCCTCCAGAAGTTAAAATGACTTGACTAGACAAGACTCAGTAGATCTCAGGCTCAAAATGAATACAGGTTGCATATTCTCTGGAAGTCCAGAGGAAGGAAGTGGTGAATATTCTGGTCTGAAGTGGTACTATGTGAAAGTTGGGCATTGTCAGAAGAGTAGGACGTAAATGTTGAGAAGTTAAGAGGGCATTCAAGGCAAGGGAAATAAGGACCAGGCACTGTGGTGAGCAAGTAAGTGTAAGAAAGGAAAGGTGGGAGATTAGATAGAGAACTAGGGACCTAAAATGCCAATTTTACACTCAGCCATACCCCCCACGTCCCCTATCCTTCTCACTCCTGCCCTAGGCAAGCACTCATTTATTATGTGTCTGTAGATTGGCCTGTTTGCTAAACATTTTATATAAATGGAATCATACAAGTTATGGTCCTTTATGAGTAGCTTCTTTCACTTAGAATGTTTTCAGGGTTCATCCATGTTGTCATGTGTATTACTTGGTCAAATAGTACTCCACTGTATGACTATGGGATGCAAACTATTGAGCCCCACACAAAGTCTTACTGAAACTTCAGCTTCACAGTTGACCTCCCTTCTTTGGCCCTCCAAGTGGCCCATATCACCTGCTGGCAGAGAAATCACTGCTGCAGATGAGTGGGAGAGGGACTGGAGGTGAGCTGGAGAAGGGGATTATGGGCTGGGGTGGAGAGTTTTACCTTTTTCTCAATGATGATAAGTTACTGAAAGTTTTTAAACAGAGATGTGAAACTATTAGGTTTTTGCTTTTAAAAATCCATTTTAGCTTAACTATGAAAGGTGATTTTGGGGAAATCTAGTTAGTAGAAGATGCAAAAAGTTTTAGACCAGAGATGTTGGTTGGGCTCATGGAAGTAAAAATGGAGAAACATTGATGGGTTTAAGAATAAAATTGAAAGCAGAATACCCATGACTTGATGATTAATTGCATCATTAATGAAAGTCAAAGGTGAAATCCAGGTTTCTGGGTTGGGCAGGGGATTGGTACTATCTCTTATCTCTAAGATCTGAATTTTCTGGTAGTCTGATATATGGGTAAATCATAGCCACTGGTTTTCCATCTGGAATCTACTCTTCCAGCACCCCAGAGAAAATAGTATTGGATAAAATTTGCCTATATACTCTGTGGAAAATGCTCTTGGGAGATGTAGGGTAAGTGAAAAATTATCAGGCTTTTCCGCCCTCCTGCCATTAGCATTAATGATGGATCCTTGCAGTCCTACATGCATGCCTGATGGCGGACCCTTGGAGTAGGGTGTGGGCGTGCATAGGTGGACACGCTGGGGCTGAGACTGGGCTTATAAGGACGGCATCACGGGTATGCTAGCAGAATGAGAAGAATGAGATCAACAGAGCGAGAGGAGAACCAGCAGAGAAGCAGAGACCACAGGAGAATGCCAGAGCCCAGAGTGAAGATTTGCCGGGGGCCTGGCCCCCCAGACCCCCTGCCTTTTAAAAAGTTCAATAAAAGCCTGAAAAGCCACCGGGGGCTTCAGAACTCTCCTTTACTCATCTGCCCAGATCATAGAGATCCTTCTCTGTGCCTTGCTAGCACTACAGAGACTTCCCTCATCTCTCAAAATGTAAGAACCAATATTAGTGTGTATGTAACAAAATAAAGAATATAAATGTTTGAGAAAACAGAAAATAAAGTTGTGACCAAGGTGTTTTCAACCATGTGTGAAAAGATCTTTCCAAGATTTGTATAATTTAGAGAGAAGAAATGCAGTGTGTTGATGAGAGAAGAGATTTGAGGTGTGAACTGACTGGGGTGGGGGGTGTGACCCAGTGCACCTCAAGATTCCCAGATTTAAAGGGTGAGGTGGAAGATGAGGGCCCTGAAATCTAGGGATTGAAGGCTCTGGGGCTGTTTTATTTATTTATTTTTTTATCAAAAGCCAATGGGGAATTGTAAAATACTGAAAAGGCAGTGAGTGATACCTGCTTGAGAAGCATACTCTCCTAAAATTCCTGGAGGTGTAGATAGCAGCAGGCTAGAGATGGTAGAAAGGGGGAAATGGACAATATAGGAGGTGAAGTAAAATTTTCAGGACTTGGCAGCTGAAGGAAAGAGTGAGAAACAAAGGAGACAACTTCATGGTTATTAGGAAGCTGGAAAAGGATAAGACTCTTGTAGCCCCTGATGGAGAAACTGTGGAGAGAGAAGGGCAGTGGAAGACACTGACTTCAGTTTTTTAACATGAACAAGTGATTACATAGTATTAAATATTTAAGTGTGGTTTTGAAAGACGGTTACTAAATTTGAGACAGCAGATTTTATAGACTCCTTTATCTTTCTTTTTCAACTTTAATTTATTTCTAGTATTGTCCTACTTAGTTGTCTTATAAAGTTATGTCAGGAATTAGAAACAAATATAATTTCAGTAACCTTTGACCCTGGAATGTGAAGGGAGTTGACTATGCTATTGTGAAAAGATGAATTCCCAGTCAGGAAATCTTCATAGGTAACATTTTTGTTAATGGTGGATTAGAGTCAAATTCATCAGAAGAATCATTCTTGCTTGAGGCAAGGCAGTAATGCCTTCTCTTTGATCTGTTACGAGATATTTCCTTAAGCTTAAGTAGACCATAAAATCTGAAAACCTGCCTACATTTCAGTTAGGAAATTAAATGAAATGATTGGGTTTAATTACATATTAACTTTTCATCTAAGTCTGTGATTCTAAAAGAGAGACAATTGAGTGGGTCTCAAAATAAAAAGGTGTTTAAATTTATACTGATTACCAGTTTAAAAATACACCAGGAGAGATTTTAAGTCCTGGGGGACAGAGTAGTAGGGACATTTAATTCCTTTTTACGTGGCTGGAATCTCTGGTTTTCCCTTTCTATTTATAATTTTAGTATTCCTTTTCCCAAGTCACTGTATGCAGCAGAGATGCAGAAGTCAAAGGTTACTCTTGTGAACACAGCAATGAATAGCGTCTGCTTCCTGGTTTGGCTAGTCTGGGTGGGGTGGTGGAACTCCTTTTGCTCATGTCAGGTTTTGTGCAAGGGCCTCGACAAGGAGACCCTTTTGTGCCCTCTTCATTGTCAGTCTGCTTTAACCTGCTGCCATGGGGGTTAGCATGAGTTTGGGTGGAAAATAAACCCTGTCAGAATATGATCTGCTAGTGTGACAGCAATCTGCTTAGATTTAAAGGGAAACCCATTCTTACTGAAGTGTCCTTTCCCATAGAGTGGGTCCTGTATGATTACGTCAAGTTCCCTCATTCAGGCACTACCAGTGCTTGTTTATTGACTCCCTTTTACTCACACCTTACTTGGGGGTAAGCTGGATTAAGGCAGATGCAAGCGCATACTCCCTACACCTTAGCACAGTGCCTCACATCTGCTCCATCCTAAAAATACCCTTGTGGGATGAACAGTTAAGTGAGTCTGGATGAAAGGAAAAAGAGAAAATAAGTGGCTGTGATGATGTGTAACCCAGGGACTGGCAGAAGAATATTCTTGCTGAAGAACAGAATAGGTGATGAGGCTATGGCTTTAGAATAGACATTATAATAAAAGTAATCAACGGAGCTGCATTGTTCCAGCATGCCATGCACCACTCCATGAGCACTATGACATTTAATTTTCTTTGCAACCCTCTGAGCTGAATTATGATCAGCTTTTCACAGATGAGGAAACTGAGCCTTAGAAACATTCCTGAGGTGACATAGAACTATCTTTTTCTGACTGTCCAGGTTAGAACATAAATCACAGCTAAGTGGGCCAAATGAGAATTTAGTTTACTGCCCTTGGCATCATTATAACAGTGTTCTAACCATCAGGGAGAATGTCACAGATGAACCAGGGCCCCTTCAGACCTCGGAGTAAAGTTTATAAAGGCCAGACTTAACCTCCCAATCTACTCTTTATAGTCCCTGTTTCAGGCTGCAAACTGAACACAGGAGGCTCCCTTCCTGTGGTCTAAAACTGTGTGTGAGGGTGGTGGTGGTGGTGGTTTTCATTTTTGTAACAGGTTAAGTTTTGGTTTTGTGTGCTGAGTCATTAACAAAGTGATGTTTTGTTGATAAGAACAAGAAAGCTAAGAGCTGGTTGATAGGTTGACAAGATTTTTATTGTTTTAGCAGTCAGATTTGAGGTAACTGTGGGACATATAAGCATAAATTTCCAGAAAGACTTTGGAACTATGGAATTGACCCTTGTAGAAGAGGCCAGTTTTTAAATGCAAATTTTTGCTGTCTCTTCGTAGAGATGATGGTTGAAATCATGGAAGCTTGTGATGCCTCCTAGGCAAAAGTATTAATATGAAGGAAAACAGATTATAAATGATATTGCATGACCTTATGATGTCTCTATTTTTGCCTGATTCAAGTTTGTTGTGTGTGTTGATACTCCTATCTTTTCTGCCTCTAGATTTAATATGTCCATTTTTGTTAATCCATAAAAAATATATTAGTACAATATACTTCCATATTTACAGTGAAACTTGGGTTACTTTTCTATGATTTCCCAGTTATCTATGCTAAAATGCTTCTAGCATTTAAGATTTAAGATATACTTCTGGAAATGTGATGAGATTTTTTTTCCTTTTATTTTTTGCTAGTTTTGCAAGATAGGAATATATAAATTGACTTTTAAAATCTAGTATGGGCCTCCCTGGTGGCGCAGCGGTTGAGCGCTGGGCTGCGAAGCTGCCTGCAGCCTCTGCAGCGCCGGTTCAATCCCCAGCTGCTCCCCAGCCACCGGAGGAGGGTCCCACATGGCGCGCAGACCTCTCCTGCCGCCCGCTGCTCCCCTCAGCAGTGTACTTCGGTCCTTCTGCCTGCTCTGCTCTCTGCTCTGGCTCTGGTGAATTCTCTCACCCTCCTGCGCTTCTGACTGTACCCAGTGCATGTATAAAAAATAAATAAAAAATAAAATAAAAAAAAAATCTTTAAAAAAAAAATAAATAAAATCTAGTATAAGAAAATGGGCACAGGAAAATCAAAATAATAGAATTTAATATTTTCAAATGTGTGGACCATAAATTTGCCTTCTGGCTTGGAAGTTATTTAGACATAAATATTGCTAGAGGAAATAATATATAATCTTGTGTTTGTATACCC
This sequence comes from Talpa occidentalis, assembly GCF_014898055.3. Taxonomy (NCBI): domain Eukaryota; kingdom Metazoa; phylum Chordata; class Mammalia; order Eulipotyphla; family Talpidae; genus Talpa; species Talpa occidentalis. Next base: position 89,204,819 of record NW_023602073.1, read on the forward strand.
ACATTTCTCCTGGTCTTTCCAGTTCTCTTGTGCAATGGTCTGCAAAGATTTTTGATTACATACTCCAATAATAAAAAAATTGAGCATATATTCTCAATGTAAGTATGTTTTAAATAAGTTATATATACATATATTACTATACTAGCAAAATGTATATGTTAGAAAATGTCTACAAAATAACAATGGAAATGATGGGATACAGTTGAGACAGTATTCTTAATACTAATTTTTAATGATTAAATGATTCATTTTTCTCTCCTCAAATACAATATTTCTCACTGAGTACCTGAGCCAATTACTGATGCTATACTCTGAAGATATGCTTTAAAGTTGAAAAGGTACCTCAGCAAAATACATAGATGCAAATGAAGGATGAGCATCATTATAATTAAAGAATAAGGGGGTTGCAATTGTATGGGGAATATAAAAATAAAATTTAAAAGAAAAAAGAAAAAAGATTAAAAAAAAGAATAATAATTGTGTTTTGGAGCTTATTAGTCATGCAAAAGTTGTTAATTTTTTTTTTTTTTGTATTTAAAGGACAGCTTTATTAGGGGAGGGATAAAACAGTTAATGACACTTACATAGACACAAGCGGGCAGGAAGAGCTGGTTTGCTAGGAGAAGGGGACAGGTTTGCTAGGAGAGGCCTGCATGGTTGCAGGTAGGCATCCTTGACAGGTCACAGGGAGGCAGAGGGAGAGAGTTGGTGAAAAGAGGCACCTGCATAGTCACAGGTGGGCAGTGGGATTGCTGCCAAAAGTTGTTAAAAATTTTTGATGGTGAAAATGTACTGTCTTCCCTGTATCGATCAGTTGAAAGACACTGCATTTTCACATTAAGAAAACTCACCGAGGGCCTTCCCTGGTGGCACAAGGGTTAAGCACCCCACTATGAAGCAAATGTGCAGCCTCTGCAGCACGAGTTTGATCCTTGGCTGCCAGGGAGCTACCCACATGGTGCAGCAGACCTCTCCTGACTCGCCCACTACTTCCCTCAGCAGTGTATTTCAGTCAGTCTGCCTATTCTGTTCCCCACTCTGTCTCTGATAAATCCTCTCACCCCCTGCACCTCTGGCTACCCCAGTTCTTGTATGCATAAATAAATAAATCTAAAAAAAAAAAGAAAGCTCACAGAAATTTTTCATTTGAAAGATTTGAGGAGCTTAGAAATTTGTTTCTGAGTTTCTATAGTAACAATTTTTATAGACAAAAAGCAATGTTTTCAGTAACAAAATAATATCAAACATTTCTTAAACTACATTTTGCAAAACCCTTACATCCTGAAAAGCAAGTTTCTTGACAAAATACATTTCCCTTGAAGGGACAAATCAAGAAGGAAGAGGGTGTGTCTGTATCTGTGAGAGTCATTGTGTTTTGATATGTTTAATTAGCTTACTGCTGATACTGTTGGTCATCATGAAAAAGTCAGCAATTTTAAAACAGTTATCTTTTTTATAAAAGAAAAAACCTCTAGAGTGTGTTTAAATTTCCAATAGTAGGATAATATTCTACATTATACCACAGTAGAGTAAGTACTTAATAGAATTTATGAATGCTATAAGATAATGATGATTATGGAAACAAAATACTAGTAAAACAATTGAAACATTCCATCCCTAAAATGTGTGTTGTTATGGGAACAATGTAAACTATATTTCTAAATGTTGAGTCCTTGGAAGGTATTATGAAAAATAATTACTTCAGGATAATGAGATTATGAGCTTTTTAAATTGAAAACATTTTAAATTGAAAAGATGACAGCAACATCATAAACATGGAAAAAGAAGCTTAATAGAAGCTGGTTAAGAAAACTGGACCAAAAATTGCTGACTGGTTAAAAAGAAAAAGAGAAGTATTAAATAAAAGTATTTATTCAAACTCAACATTTATTTAATATAAGCGTATTGAGTGCCTCATTGATGACAGGGACTGTGCTAATGATAGACAGAAACACATAATCTTTTCCATCATTAAAATTATATTGCAGTAGTTTACAACCTGTAATGGAACGTGTTTCAAAAATTACTCTGTATTTCATAGTCTATCTTCTAACACTCTGATTCTCTAAAACTCAAGTTTCAATCTCTTTTAAGATAGGCTTTTTGTTATCTTTGGCCTGGTAACCTGGTATTTGTTTTCTAGGAAGATAAACTGAAACAGAATCCAAAGACATGGTATTTTATGGACAATCTCATGTTTAATTTAATATCATTAGAATGTTGACAGTAGATGACTTCTTAAGTTTTACTCAGCACTCTTGTCCTACTCCCTAACAATGAAACATCAGTGAGTGTTTTAGTTAGGAATGTGTTGATCTGCAAGTAAGAGAGAACCTGACTAACAGGAGCTTAAATGAATACAACTGTTTGGTCCTTCCTGGTAGGCCTGGAGGCTCACTTGTTTAGGACCTGTGTTTCTAAAATTCTTCTGGCCTTTCCCTCATACTTATGGTCTCACCTCCACACCTCTATCCCTCCCACCTGCAATCCAAACAGGAAGTGGAAAGAAGGTCAGGGACAAAGGACCTACCATCTTAATCTGTCTGCATCATCAGGTGTGGAGAGCCCCGCCCAGATCTGGCAGGGGCCAGATCTAAGTCACAGAGTAGCCCCAGCTGCCAGGATGTCAAGACAAATGGGGGCATTCACAGGAGAGGTGATGAATAGTTTTGGGGTAAGTAGTCTAGTATCTACCACAATACTTTATGGCATTTGTATCCTCTTTATGACAATATAATGCTTAGTGAGTCCAAAAGTGAGGTATTATTTAAAGAACTTGCCTTGAAATGTTGTCTTTGAGATACCCTGCTCAATTGCTGGAAAGTTCCTGGGTCCTTTGCCAAGGCAAGATCATGAGTCCTTTACTCCCTTATAGTTGAAAAGAGGAGTTTCCTCCGACTCTCTGCCTCTCCTGGTCCAGTCCAGCTCCTCCTTTGTAAAAAGTATGTAAACTTTTATAATCTAAGAGTTCTTACAAATTGTGGGAAATTATGCCCTTCCTTCTCTCTTTCCTGTCTTTGACTTTTTTCCATGTGATACACATAAAAGGCCATAAATCAGACATCTACCTCAAATCAGAAAAAAGAAAACAGATTTTGAATTGCAAAATAGGTATACTACAGAAATATTGTGTGGGAAATCTAGTCTTTGAAAGTACCCAGAGGTAACTGTATTTTTTTTTCAGAAGGTCAAATCTAGGGCAAAGAAAGAAAAGTTAATATGTTTGAGTGAATGAAACAATTGAGCAAGTGCATATTGTTACTTAGCTCTTATTAAATCATCCCCGTGAACCTATGAAAAAAAGATAATTAGGTCCATTTCATAGATTTGGAAACTCAGGCTGAGAAAAAAGCTAAGTCATTTCTCCAAGGCTGCTCAACCAAAAGGGCTAGAAGTAAAGCTAAGATAATCTAACTCCAAACTTATCCATGTTGTCTTCTGTCTGTGCCTCATGTGTCTTTAACCTTGCTTTCCTACAACTGCTCACATGAAGTAAATGTGAGTGCATGTGCACATGCACACACACATTAGAATACTATTCAGCTATCAAAAAAGAATTCTTGCCATTGGTGGCAATAAGCAGGAGGGGGGCATGCCAAGCAAAATGAGTCAGAAGGAGAAATACAAGATAGTGTCACTAATATGTAGAATAAAAGAAACCAAACAAAGAGCCAGATATAGCCAAACTAAAAAAACTAATCCTTGAAAGCTGACTATAGAATTGAGGGCGGGGGGGGGGGGGGGCCGGTAAGAACAAAGTGGGGAGTGAGCACAGTAGACTGTGGGAGTTTCAGTGGTGGGTGTGGTGTGAAGGAGGAGATCTTAACGCTTCTAAAAACAATGATGTAAACCAATGTTATCTCAATTAAAAATAATAAAGGTAATAATATAATACAAATTATGTATACAATTTTTTTTTCTATCCCTACCTTATTTAAATTCACTATGTGTCATTATTTACTAGTGACTTCTAAGGTCCCAGGGTACAACATAAACTGTCTACACCCTGGAAATCATATATGACTAGACATGTCTAGAAGCCTGTGAAAGAGATCTGGCAGGGGCTGCATAATACATAAGTCAGCTGGCAGCCTTCTGGGAAAGAACTAATCCTATAAGAAGAGAGAGTGCAGGAATGCACGATTACTTAGAATTCTGTGCCGCAGAGTATGGGCAATGTAATTTATTTAGGCTGTCCTCTGATCCACTCCCAAGGGATTATTGGAGCCAAGAGGTTGTCAGTGCAAGCTGTGGTATCTTCACTAAGATTTCCATGGGTCAATGAGATCACATCAGTGTATTCAGTAGTACCAGTCCAGACAGCTTATCACCCAGGCATGTGTTGGGTTGGGTCACCAGGACTCAGCTGCAGGCATTCAGGTCTCAGCAGATTGGGTCCTGCAGGGGTCCAGAGGGGTCCAGAGGGGTCCAGAGTTAAAGAAAAAGATTTATATTCTTTGTCTGTTTAGAAGTTGCAGGCCAAGCTCAGAGTGGCAGTATGGATGGGTTCTGATAAAAGCTGCCTTTGGGGTTATGGACTGTGGACCTCTTGCTATGTCTTCACATGCCTGAAAGGGGCCAAGGGAGTTCCCCATTCATGTGGCTTCTGCTTTATAACCTATCACTCCCCGCAACAGACCCACCTTCAAATTAATACCCACCACCTTGGAAATAGGTTTCAACATACTGTATGAATTGGGGTGGGGAGGGGGCATATTTAGACCATACAATCCATGCAGTGGCCAAGAAGTTTGCTTCAAAACAGTGCTTAAGAGCTCCTGGAGATATCTGGGGCAAGTGTTTGAGGGTGGATGAATTCTGCGATAGCAACTGGAAGCAGAGTCAAGGAAAATACCAGCATATTTGCTTAATTCTCAGCTGCCATCAATTTGCAAATATATCAATAATTTAATAAGAGTTTGCACAAGACAAAACATTGAATTATGTACTTGCAAATTTTTATTTTTTAAAAAATATTAAGGCCTTATTTTTAAGACAAATATAAACTTTAGTCAAATAAGGTTATCTACTTAATATTTGAATCAGACAGACAATCCAGAACTATTTTGTATATCTTCATATTTTTGAGATCTATTCTCCTCATAAATGAGTCAATAGCATTTATTTAAACATACCAATTTCATACAACTTTCTTCTTCATTGTCGTTAGAAGTAAAACCTTTTTCACATCCAAAGTCTAAAGATTCTAAATTATTTACACTATTTACAGTTATATGTAACATCCCAGACACACTATTTAAATTCATATTGCTATTTGATCTACATTCCCGTCTGACTAAACTTCAGATCCATTTGTTCTTAGGTTACCCACTCAGTTTGATTTCTTGAACATCGCCTGGAAACCTTTGATGTTCAGCTCTAGAGTGGCAATTCTTTATTATCCATTCAGTTAATATTTACTGAGAGGTCCCCTATGTGCCAGTCCCCACGCTGACATTGTGGAGGGAGAGATGAGCAAAGAAACAAGTAAAACAAGTAAAATGTTAATAAATTTAGGCAATACAACTTCACCTCAGATGCTTAGCGAGGGCTCTCCAAGGAGGTGACACTTAAGGTGCTTCTTCTTAAATGATGAGAGTATCAGCACAGCTGAGGGAAGCAATGAAACCCTCCTGTTACAATTGACCTTCTATTTGTAAAAATCCCGTATACTTATTAACAAATGTTTATTGAGTGTCTGCTTTGTGCCAGATACCATTCTAAGCCATGGGAAACAGCAGTGAACAAAACAGTAGCCAAAAACCCCTGTTTTAAGGAATTTATATTCTAGCAAGGGGAGATGGGCAAACAAATATGTTAAGCATACAGTGTGTCAGATGCAAAGTCCTGTGGTAAAAATGGAGGCGTCAGGGATGTAGGGAGTTCTGGGTAACTGGGAAAAATGTCATATCAAGTGGGCAGGAAAGGCCTTACTGAGAAAGTGAACTTTTTTTTTTTTTTTTTAAAGATTTTTTTTATTTATTTATACAAGCACTGGGCACAGTCAGAAGCGCAGGAGGGTGAGAGAATTCACCAGAGCCAGAGGGGAGAGCAGAGCAGGCAGAAGGACTGAAGCACACTGCTGAGGGGAGCAGCGGGCGGGCGGTGGGAGAGGTCTGTGCGCCATGTGGGACCCTCCTCCGGTGGCCCGGGAGCAGCCGGGGATCGAACCGGGCTGCAGAGGCTGCGGGCAGCTTCACAACCCAGCGCTCAACCGCTGTGCCACCGGGGAGGCCCGAGAAAGTGAACTTTGAACCACTAATGCAGCTCTGTGGTCTAGTCCAGGGTTGGCAATTTTTTCTGTACTTTGGGAACCGCACAGCTTCTGTTGCATCTACAACCATGCCAGGTAGGGTGAAAGCAGCCAGAGACAATATGTAAATGAGCGGATGTAATTGTCTTCCAGTACACCTTTATTTATGGACACTGAAATTTGTATTTTGTAATTTTTTTTGTCACAAAATGCTATTTTTTCCCAGCCATTTAAAATATGGCTATTTTTGGCTGTGGGATATATAAAAATAACAGGCTAGATTTAGCTTGCTACCTGAGATCTAGCCCAAGAGATGGAGCAATGTCTGTTTTCTTTAATTGCTTTGGATGATATGTAATGGTGTATGTTTGAATGATAAGGTAAAATATGACTTTCATACTTTCATAAATATCTTCCTGTTATAGTACCAGGGAATTTGCTGTCTTATAAAGAAAACTGAAAATTTATCTGCTTATACAATTACCAATACCTTACTTATATTAAATTTATATCGTAACACTTAGATTTTTAGTTTCTGCTCTGGAGTGATAACTTATTTTCAATCCACCATACTATCATGTTTCTGAATACATTTTAAGTAGCAGTTATGAATTTTACCAAGTAGCGTTGCATTTAGATGCAAGCATAGAAAACTTGATGAAGAGTGGTTAAACTAATTAGGGATTTATTTGTCTAACACAGAAAGTTTAGAGTCAGCTACATAAGACTGGTGTGGAAGCTGTAAAATGTCATCAGGGACTCAGCCTCCTGTCATTCTGCTTGACCAGTCTGAACATGGGGTGCTTGTTTTCACATTTGCAAAATTGCTTCTACCTGGAAGAAGGGACGAGTGCGAAACAACTTTGTCTTTTTGCTCATTAAATGGAACCTTTCCTTACTCTCATTGGCCATAACTGTGTCATGTGATCAAGCACCCCTAGCTGCAGAGGCATTTTGGCAAATAAGTTTTTGTAGCTGAGCACATTGCTTTTCTAAACAAAAACCAGGCTTCTGTTATTAAGAAACATACGGACATTGGCTGTTGGGTAAATAAGTAGAGTTATCAGCCTTGGCTTCTAAGTGTTTGAAAAAGACAAAAAACAAAATCACATTACATAATTTAGCCATTCATGGCTAAATTGTCATGAGTGAAGGCAGTGATTCTTGGTCCCACAATTTACTTCTTCTCTTCCATTTGTTCCCTAAATTTCTTTGGACATTGTACATTTTGTTTCAGAACAGTTGAACGTTGGGAGAATGAAGCTCTTTGTATCAAGGAAATGACTGTATGTTATTGTTATTTGAACTCTGGGTTGATGCCAGCACATGAAGCCCTTAGCAGCTTCCTGTGGCCACATGGGAAGCCTTTCTATTACCTGGGCCCTACGCAGCAGGCCAGTGTCTTTTCAGAAGTCCCTGCCTCCTGAGGTGGCCTGTCCTCCTCTCTCTCAAGCCTGAGCTCACACAATCCAGGCCACAGTCACCTGAGTGAATCTTAAAAACAACTCTTAAAAAACATCCATGGTGAAGTGACTCATCTTCCTTCCCGACACTAGTGGCACAAGTATCCACTTGAAAACTTCCTTCTCTGAGTTAAATTTCTCCTTTTTGTTTAGTTGGGTGGGTTGCTGTAGTACTGCCAATTTTTTATAGCCTTACCTCTCCTTTTAATTTCTTTTTAATCACCTGCCCTTTCTTACAAGTGTAAGGAAACTTGGAGACCAATGAGTAACAACATTCTCCAAGTCCTACCCCATGTTCTGCTGGGAAAGCGTGGCTTCTGTCAAACACGCTTGTCTGTGCCCCCATAGACAAGCTTCCCCATCTCTACTGTTCTCCATGTGAAGCTCTTTCTCTCTTAAAATAAATTTCTTCTATTTAATCTTTTGACACATTCACACTGTTCAAAAATTTTAGTTTACACAGAAGAGAGTGAAAACTTGTCCCAATATCCAGGTAATTTTTTTTTTGTTTCTTATCTAACCTTCAAGAGTTTTTATTTTAAATGTGAATATAGGCAGCTCTCCTGCCTGCCTGTGTCTATTCAGGTGTCTCTCCCTGCTTTCCTTATGAACTTGGCCATGTTAAAAAAAAATATATATATGAGTACTGGCAAATAAAAATGTGTTCCTATCTTTGTCCCCCTTTTTTCCCCCCAAATATATGTCTAGTCTATGCACAGTTCTGCTACTTGTTTTTATTTTTTTCCCATTTACTAATATATCTTGGAGATCTTTTTATAAGTGTTAACAGAGTACACACTGTTTTTCTCCTTTTTTTTTTTTTCTTTTTAAGTTGTGTAGTATTAAAGTGATTTCTTTGAAACACAAACCTGGTCATACCATGCCTTCCCTGCCTCCTTCCTTTTTTTACAATTTATTCTCACGCTACTGTCAATCATCATCTTTGTTAGTAAGGGACTGTCCTTTGCTTTCTGAGGATTGTTAGTGTAAAATGATGCATTTGAATTTTTTTTTTAGAACAGCAACCATTTTTTTCCTAGATTCTTTGAGATATAATTGACACACAGCACTGTGCAAGTTTAAGGTACACAATATAATGACTTGATATATGTATGTGTTGTGAAATTGTTAATGCATGACCAAGGGCCATCCAGGACCCAAAAATGTTAAGTAGTGCATGCTTTAAAAGGGGTTGAGCCATTCATATGCACAAAGGCAAAGGAAGCACTCTTAGTGTGATAGATTTTTAAAGAATTAGTGTGCAGGGCAATTGGGGGATAGAGAGAAAAAGATTTCCAATAATAGTTTCCCAAGAGGGGCCTTCCTGGTGGCGTAGGGGTTAAAGACAGCACTATCAAGCTATCTATCACCAGGCACTGCAGCACAAGTTCAATCCCTACCCAGGTAGTTGACCCACATGGCGCAGCAGGCCTCTCCTGACTCGCCCACTGCTCCCCTCAGCAGTGTATTTCAGTCAGTCCGCCTGTTCTGTTTCCCACTTTGTCTCTGGTGAATCCTCTCACCCCCCTGCACCTCTGGCCTGTACCACAGTTCTTGTATGCATAAATAAATAAATATTAAAAAAAATAGTTTCCCAGTAAGACTCTCAGATTACCCTGGTGAATGCCCAGCCAAACAGGACTGACCCAAAGTGGAGACTGCTGAGGCCTGAAAACCTCTAAGTCTCCTAAGCAGTGCCAGGGTGCAAGCTGAGCTGGAAAAGCCAGCGAAGCTCAAGCCTACATGTGTTCTGTTTTAAGCCATGCATGGCTGCTTAACTCTGCCCTAGTTCCAAGTCCTAACCCCAAATCAGTTTCAGTTTGCTTCCAAAAAATGATTACCTCAATAGTTTAATTAGCATTCATCACCTCACATTATTAAAATTTTAATATTCTGCAATACAGCTTTCAAATATTTAGTATAAGGAGGGAGGGGTATTGAGACATGGACACTTCCAACATGGCTAGTGGAAATGTAAATTGATGGGGCCCTTTTGAAAAGTAGTTTATTAATGGCATGAATCCTTCAGGAGCTTGGAAAATATATCTGACCTATGACCTGGGTTTTATTCATAGGGTTTTGTTCTAAGTAGTACTGAGTAGTATTGAGGGAGTAGCTAAAGATTTCTAAGTAACGGAGTTCACTATGTGATGTTATTTCTAGTGGTGAAAGTTATAAGTTATGTGCATGTATCTGTATGACAAGGGGGTGGGGAAGTAAAGAAGTAAGCATGTGTTTTGATGCACGCTAATACTGAGAATGTATAGATAAAGATTTTAGGTACTCAGTGTTTTAGCATAGTGGTGGATGCTATGTGTTTATATGTTATAAAGGAAAATAAGGCCTGGCTATATGTCAGTTCATTTTTTATCACTCATGAACATTTAAAATGTGCTGGATATGTAGATTCCACATATTGTATTATAATCTGGACATTGGATCCAGACCATTTCCTTTAATTAAATTTTCACAGTGGTCACCTGGATAGAAGAATTAGGTAGTTTTTCTGTTTGTCATTTTACAGTTTCTGTATTTTTGAAAATGTAGATACATTACTGTTATAGTCAAGGGAACTAGATCGTGAAGGGCATCTTGCTATGCTGAGAAATGTGTATGTTCTTCCAGGGGCATTCGGGATCCACTAAAGAGGGATTTTAAGTAGAGAATGACATGATTGTCTTAACAAGAGCACACCCCAGGCCTTGATCAAAATAATTGACTACTTTCAGAAATAATAAAATCTGCCTTGTAGGACTGTTAGGGGAAGTAGAATGGATGGTATCCTTTTGCCAGTCAAAGTAAAGTAATGTAACTATATTTCTGAAATTGTCTGTTAGTAAGGAAAGAAAGTTAACTTTTTTCAGAAATGAAAAATAATTTAGGAAGTTAAGATAACGCCATTATCATTCTGGATTTATAACCATACAGTAATTCTCTCATTTTCTGATACTGATTTTAAAGATATCTTTTTTTGTTCTGTCCATAGTAATTATGCCATCTTATTAGTCATTCATAGACTTCAAATGGTAATCAGAATCTCTTTACTCAAGGTATATTACAGATTTCCACCTCAGAGGCACAGGTCTTTGAACATTCTGGGAGGAATTTAGAAGGAGAGGGATTGGTAGTGGCAGTTGGTATGTGAAAGTTTGTTCTTTAAGTATTTTATTTTCTGTGACGAGTTCTTTCTGTAGGTCTAACCTCTCAAGATGATTCTTTTCTTTGGCCATTAAACTATTTACTTCAAGAAAAACAAGTAAATGAATTAAGGAAAAAGGTGAAAATTTTAAAATATAAGACCAAATTAGTGGTTGCCCCAAGAGGAAGGGGGAATGGGCAAATTGGGTTAAAAGTGTTAGATATTTGGTAATGGATAGAATTGGACTTTTAATGTATACAGATACAGATTTATAATGATGTAAACCTGAAACTTACATAATGTTATAATGCAATGTTCCATCAATAACTTTTGTAAATTATTATAAACCAAAATACAGATATATTTCACCACTTAAGTTTGTTTTTATGCAGATTTCCAAGAACCTTTATAAAAAACATACTTGTTTTGGTATTTATCAATATATAGTGCTGTGTTTAAGATATTCAGTATTATCACCCATCTAAATTAGTATGTGCCTTTAAATTAAGGAGAATTGGCAGCATTTTGAAAGCCTACAGATGTGTTTGCCACTCCTAAGAGCACACCTGCCCCCTAGTGACTGAAGAAGGAAACATGAAAGATCGGGGAATGACAGGGGTTAAGAAATAGTCTTAAGTAGATGGGGCTTGTTGTTTATTCACACTTTAGAGGTGGAGAACATTTTTCTCTGGTGAATTGATGAAAGGATGCTTTCATGACAGGGGCTATCATTGTGGAATATCTGAAAGGCTGCTGAGGGGAATAAAAATGTTGCTACTCACAGGAATCAATGAAGTGTTGACGTCTCAGATGGGCTATACGTGATTTCAAATGGCTTTGTGCCAAGGGAGCTTTCATGAATGAAAATGTGAACTCCTGTGGGTGGGAGGGAGGATTGATTATGACCCAATGAGAACTAAGTCAAACTCTCACCTTAGACAGTCTGTTCCTTCCAGGCAGCCTGAGTTCTACCCCAGATTCCTGGGGAGTCTAGGTGGAGAAATCACCGCATCAAGAGTTGTTTAGATGTCTGCTCGTATCCAGTCAGTGGTCAGTGTATGGTGCCAATGAATATTGCTCCTTTCTCTATCAGTGACTTCTGACAATGGGAAATCAAATCTCGTTCAGTTTGGGAATATTTACATATAGTTTTGGATGATCATGTCTCCTTATTTGTCTTCTCTTTTTAGATAAAGAAGAAACAGCAGGATGTGGTTAGATTTCTAGAAGCCAACAAGATAGAATTTGAGGAGGTGGATATTACCATGTCCGAAGAACAAAGGCAATGGATGTACAAAAATGTGCCTCCGGAAAAGAAACCCACTCAGGGCAACCCTCTGCCACCTCAGATATTCAATGATGATCGATACTGTGGAGTAAGTAGCCAGATTACCATACTATTTCTTTGCATGACTCAAAACCATGGAGTCACCTAGAATGCAGTTGGGTTTTTTCAGTGAGGACAGTGACCTCTTCACCCAGTGCTTATTCAGGTCCACATGTTCATTAGAGGGTGAAGCAGAGAGGGAATATGAGTTCAGGGTCACAGACTGTGTGTAAATATGAGTATATGTGTATCTGTCAGTCTTCCTGTTTCTCTGTTTGCTTTGGAAAAGGGACTGGGAAGGGAACATAATAATTATGTTCAAAATTGTAAAATTATAAAAAAAAATTATGGAACATTTTTTGATATTTAAAACATTTGGGGGGATAGACTGGAAGGGATAATTATTCTTGAATGTTTATTCTTCCATAGTGTAAAAGAACTAATAACTGATTATAGACTAGAGTTTTACTTTCATATGATAATGATCCAGATGGATCATTATGGACATCTAAAGTGCATTAGGTGCCCTTCTGCTGTATATAGCATATGAGAAGACGAAGTAGTTTTGGCTATTTATTTTCCTTTTTGCTCTTTAGGGTAAGGAAAAAAAGAGAGAAACTTCTTTCTAATGAATATGTTATTACTTGTCTTTTGCCTAGAATTCTAAGTATATAGGTCTGTGTTTATTGGGACCTGTACTTTAAGGATGGTCTAGAGAAGAAGGGGCTACTGTGCTGAGGTACTTGAGACAAAATAAGTAGCTGGATTATTGTTGGGGTGGCATTAGGACAGGGATGGCAGGTTGCTTTTTGTGACTTGAAATGGATCCCCTCCCTCATGTGCATAAAGAGAATACGATATTAGAAAATAAAGCCATAAATATTAAACACAAACTTTTGACATACTTGTCATGAGGAGAATTCTAAACTGGGCACTACACATAGATGTTGACTCTGTGGTAATTTGAGTGGGTATAGAATTCTAGATTGCAAAGAATTTTGATGGTTTTTCTTCATTACCATCTGGTTTCCAGTACTGCAAAGAAGTCTAGTGCCATTTTCCTAATCTTTTGCATTTTTCCCCTCAGTTTCTTCTGTGCCAACTTTTTTTTTTTTAATTAATAAATTTTATTTTTATATTCCCCATACAATTGCAATCCCCCCATTCTGACCCCAATCCCTCCCCTCCCGCCCCCCATGCCCCAAAAAGTGTCTCTGGTTCATAGTTTTTGTTGATTTTGATTTTCACTTTCTTATAGTTATTCATTTTCCTGGTCCCTTATTTAAGTATTCTAGATTCCTGCTATGAGTGAGACCATCCGGTATTTTTCTTTTTCTTTTTGGCTTATTTCACTGAGCATGATCCCTTCCAGCGCCATCCATGTTGCTGCAAATTGCATGTGTTTATCTTTTTTGAATGCTGAGTAATATTCCATGATATATATGTACCACATCTTCTTGATCCAGTCATCTATTTTTGGGCATTTGGGCTGTTTCCAAAGCTTAGCTATTGTAAATAGTGCTGCTATAAACATAGGGGTGCAGGTGTTCTTTGGAATTGATGTTTCTGTGTTCTTTGGGTAAATACCTAGGAGTGGAATTGCTGGATCCTGTGGAAGCTCTATGTTTAGTAGGTCCAGAAATCTCCACACAGCTCTCCATAGTGGTTGGACCAGTTTGCACTCCCACCAACAGTGCAGAAGAGTTCCTTTTTCTCCACAACCTCGCCAACATTTGTTGTTGCTAGTTTTTTTAATATGTGCCATTCTCACTGGTGTAAGATGGTATCTCATGGTAGTTTTGATTTGCATTTCCCTGATGACAAGTGATGTTGAACATTTTTTCATATGCCTGTTGGCCATTCGCATTTCCTCTTCAGAGAAGTTTCTTTTTAGCTCCTTTGTCCATTTCTTGACTGGATTATTTTCTTTGTTGTTGTTGAGTCTCATCAGCTCTTTGCAGATTTTTGTGATCAGTCCTTTATCATTAGTGTTGTGTGCAAAAATTTTCTCCCAGTTGGTGGGGTTTCTCTATGTTTTTGTTATTGTCTCTTTTGCTGTGCAGAAGCTCTTTAATTTGATGTAGTCCCAGCTGTTGATCTTTGCCTTCACTATCACTGCTTTGGGTGAAGTGTCTGTAAAGATGTCTTTGATATGCAAATCACGTAGTGTTTTGGCTATATTTCCTTCTATGTATTTTATGGTTTCAGATCTTATGTCTAGTTCTTTAATCCATTTTGAGTTGATTTTTGTATATGGTGTGAGGTAGTGGTCAAGCTTCATTCTTTTGCATGTAGCGACCCAGTTTTCCCAGCACCATTTATTGAACAAACTTTCTTTGCTCCAATGCATAGTCTTTGCTCCTTTGTCAAATATTAGTTGACCATAAACCTGTGGGTTTATTTCTGGATTTTCTATTCGATTCCATTGGTCTGTATGTCTGTTCTTGTTCCAATACCATGCAGTTTTGATGATTATGGCTTTGTAGTAGAGTTTGAAGTCTGGGAGTGTGATGCCTCCATTCCCTTCTTTTTTTTCAGGAGAGCTTTGGCTATTCGGGGTTTTTTGTGATTCCATATGAATTTCATCAATAATTGTTCTATTTCTTTGAAGAATGACATTGAAATTTTGATTGGAATAGCATTGAATCTGTAGATTGCTTTTGGTAGGATGGCCATTTTAATAATGTTTATTCTCCCAATCCATGAGCAGGGGATGTTTTTCCATTTCTTTGTGTCTTCTTCTATTTCTTTTAACAGTGTTTTATAGTTTTCTTTGTATAGGTCCTTTACCTCTTTTGTTAGATTTATTCCCAAATATTTGATTTTTTTTGTTTCAATAATAAAAGGGATGGTTTTTTTGATTTTTTCTTCTTCAGATTTATTGTTTGTATATAGGAAGGCTACTGACCTTTGCGTGTTGATTTTGTATCCTGCCACTTTACTGAACTGATTGATGAGTTGAATTAGTTTTTCTGTGGAGTTTTTGGGGTTCTCTATGTATATTATCATATCATCTGCAAAGAGTGATAGTTTGACTTCTTCTTTTCCTATTTGGATTCCTTGGATGTCTTTCTCTTGTCTTATTGCTCTGGCTAGGACTTCCAGTATTATATTGAAAAGCAGTGGTGAGAGTGGACATCCTTGTCTTGATCCAGATCTTAATGGAATTGCTTTCAGCTTTTCACCATTGAGAATGATACTGGCTGTTGGCTTGTCATATATGGCCTTTATGATGTTGAGGTACATTCCTTGTATCCCAAGAATTTCAAGGGCTTTTATCATGAATGGGTGTTGCACTTTGTCGAAAGCTTTCTCAGCATCTATTGATATTATCATATGGTTTTTATATGTATTTTTGTTGATGTGTTGGATAACGTTGATTGATTTTCGGATGTTAAACCATCCTTGTGTCCCTGGAATGAATCCTACTTGGTCGTGGTGAATTACCTTATGGATACACTGTTGGATTCTGATAGCTAAAATTTTATTGAGGATTTTTGCATCAGTGTTCATTAGGGAGATTGGCCTATAGTTTTCTTTTTTTGTGTTGTCCTTGTTCGGTTTTGGTATTAGTGTAATGTTGGCTTCATAGAATGTGTTAGGTATTATACCTTCCTTCTCAATTTTTTGGAAGAGTTTGTGAAGGATAGGCACCAATTCGTCTCTGAATGTTTGGTAGAATTCATTTGTAAATCCATCAGGTCCTGGGTTTTGTTTTTGGGGAGGTTTTTGATTACCATTTCAATTTCACTAATTGTAATTGGTCTGTTTAGGTGTTCTATTTCTTCTTTATCTAGCTTTGGGTGATTGTAGAGTTGTAGGAATTTGTCCATCTCCTCTAGATTGTTGAACTTGTTTCCATATAACTGTTCATAGTAGTTATTAATTATTCTTTTGATTTCTGCTGTGTCCGTTGTGATTTCTCCTCTTTCATTTATTATCCTATTTATTTGTGCTTTCTCCCTTTTTGCCCTTGTGAGCCTGGCTAGGGGTTTGTCTATTTTATTTATTTTTTCAAAGAACCAGCTCTTGGTTTCATTGATCTTTTGGATTGTTTTTTTAGTTTCGATTTCATTTATTTCTGCTTTGGTTTTTATTATTTCTTTTCTTCTACTGGTTTTGGGGTTTTTTTGTTGTTCTTTTTCTAGATCTTTGAGCTTCGAGATAAGGTTGTTTCTTTGAGTTCTTTCTTGTTTCTTGATGTGAGCATCTATTGCTATATATTTTCCTCTTATTACTGCTTTTGCTGCATCCCATACATTTAGGAAATTGGTGTCCTCCTTGTCATTCAATTCAAAGAATTTTTTAATTTCTTCTTTTATCTCCTCGTTAGTCCAGTGGACTTCCAGTAGTGTGGGTTTCAATCTCCACGAGGTAGGAGAGTACCTTGCCTTCTTTTTATGGTTTATTTCTAGTTTGATGCCTTCATGGTCAGAAAAGATGGTTGGTATGATTTCAATCTTGGTGTATCTGTTGATGTTTGTCTTGTGCCCCAGTATATGATCGATCCTAGAGAATGATCCGTGTGTGCTTGAGAAAAATGTATACTCAGATTTTTTGGGTTTAGTGTTCTATATATGTCTGTTAAGCCCAAGCACTCTAGATCCTTATTTAGAGCTTTAGTGTCTTTACTTATTTTTTGTCTTGTTGATCTATCCATTGTTGATAGTGGTGTGTTGAAGTCTCCCACTACGTATGTGTTTTCTCTGATGTCTGTTTTCAGAGATGCCAATAGTTGTCTGATATATTTTGGTGCTCCTTCATTTGGTGAATATATGTTAATGAGTGTTATTTCTTCTTGAAGTATTGTCCCCTTGATCATAATGTAATGACCACTGGGGTCTCTTTTTATCTTTTTAAGTTTGAAATCTGTTTTATCTGATATGAGTATAGCTGTTCCTGCCTTCTTTTTTGGTCCATTTGCTTGTAGAATTGTTTTCCATCCTTTAACTTTGAGTCTATTTTTATCTTTTGCAGCTAAATGTGTTTCCTGGAGACAGCAAAAGGTTGGGTTTTGTTTCTTAATCCAGCCTGCAACTCTGTGTCTTTTTATTGGAGAGTTTAGTCCATTTACATTTAGAGTTAGTATTGATATGTTAGCATCTGTATTTGCCATTGTGTTTGTCTTTCCTGTGATTTTATTTATTTATTCTTTTAATAACTTTCTTTGGCCTTCTTTTGTTGTTATTTGTCCCTCTGAGGTTTTGGCTTTAGGACTCCTTGTAGTATTTTTTGGAGTGGGGGTTTAGTCGTAATAAAATTCCGGAGTTTCTGTTTGTCTGGGAAGGTCCATATTCTTTCTTCAAAGAGGAAGGAGAGCTTTGCAGGATAGAGTATAAGATCCCACAAAGCTCTCCTTCCTCTTTGAAGAAAGAATATGGACCTTCCCATATTCTTTCTTCAAAGAGGAAGGAGAGCTTTGCGGGATAGAGTATTCTTGGTTGGCATCTGTTTTCTTGGAGTCTGTTGACTATGTCCCTCCACTCTCTCCTTGCCCGTAGTGTTTCTTCAGAGAAGTCTGATGTCAGTCTGATTGGTTTCCCTTTGAATGTTATCTGTTTCTTCCCTCTTGTTAGTTTCATTATTTTTTCCTTGTCTTGGATTCTTGGGAGCTTTACTATTATGTGTCTTGCTGTATTTTTCCTTTCGTCATGGAAGTTTGGTGTTCTTCTTGCTTCTTGTATATCAATTTTCAGATCCTTCTTCGCATTTGGGAAGTTCTCTTCAATTATATCCATGAATATTTTCTCTGTTCCTACATCTCTCTCCTCTCCTTCTGGGATTCCTATAACTCTTATATTTCCTTTCCTCATGGAGTCAGATAGTTCCCGAAGTCTTTCTTCGGTCTTTTTCCTTTGTACTTCTCCTTCCTTTTCTGTTTTAGTTCTTTTTATTTCTGAGTCTTCAAGAGTACTTATTCGTTCTTCCATTTCATCTATTCTGCTTTCATTGCTTTTCCCAGAGTTCTTTAGCGTCTCCATTAATTCTTTGATCTCCTGCATTTCTTTTACTTCCCTCTTTAGGGACTCAATTTCATTCTTCTGATCATTAATTATTTTCCCCTTATCATTGTTTTCCTTTATGACTTTTGTCAGTTTTTTAATCACAGCAATTTTAAATTCTCTATCTGGAAGGCTCAGAAGTTCTTCCAAGTTACTGTCGTTGCAATCTGGTAGATGGTTTTCTTTTTGCGGTGTGCTTTTTTGCTGAGGAGTTGCTGGGTTGCATGTGGTTTTTCTACTCCCTACTGCCTGTTTTCTAATTTGCCGTATTCCTTGTGACACTGTGTTGCTGGTACTGGCCGGCATCTTGGGCGACCTTCCCAGCTCACCACTGGCTCCTCTGGGGAACTTCTGCTGGGTTCACAAGTCTCCAGCAAAGAAAGGTCCCTGCTCTGTCTCCTCGGTGAGCCTTCTTGCTGGAAACTGTGTGAACCCAGCAGAAGGGACGCACTCCCCTGCACGCCCGGTCTGCCCCAGCGGTGGGTGCTGCTCTCCTCTGGGCTGGAACTGCAGTCTAGAAGGTGCCCGGCGTGGGCAAGCCTCCCAGCTTACCTCTGTCTCCTCGGTGAGCCTTCTGCTGGGTTCACACAGTCTCCAGCAAGAAAGGTCTCTGCTGCAAAATGGTGATGCGTGAACGCGCTCCCCTGCACACCTGATCTGCCCCAGTGGTGGGTGCTGCTCCTCTCTGGGCTGGAACTGCAGGCTAGAAGGCGCCCAGCATGGGCAAGCCTCCCAGCTTACCTCTGTCTCCTCGGTGAGCCTTCTGCTGGGTTCACACAGTCTCCAGCAAGGAAGGTCCCTGCTGCAAAATGGCAATGCAGGAACACGCTCCCCTGCACGCCCGGTCTGCCCCAGCGGTGGGTGCTGCTCCCCTCTGGGCTGGAACTGCAGGCTAGAAGGCGCCCGGCGTGGGCAAGCCTCCCAGCTTACCTCTGTCTCCTCGGTGAGCCTTCTGCTGGGTTCACACAGTCTCCAGCAAGAAAGGTCCCTGCTGCAAAATGCCGGTGCCGGGGACGTGCTCCCCTGCACGCCCAGTCTGCCCCAGCGGTGGGTGCTGCTCTCCTCTGGGCTGGAACTGCAGGCAGGAAGGCACCCGGCATGGGCAAGCCTCCCAGCTTACCTCTGTCTCCTCAGTGAGCCTTCTGCTGGGTTCACACAGTCTCCAGCAAGAAAGGTCCCTGCTGCAAAATGCCGGTGCCGGGGACGCGCTCCCCTGCACGCCCGGTCTGCCCCAGCGGTGGGTGCTGCTCCCTCTGGGCTGGAACTGCAGGCTAGAAGGCGCCCAGCATGGGCAAGCCTCCCAGCTTACCTCTGTCTCCTCGGTGAGCCTTCTGCTGGGTTCACACAGTCTCCAGCAAGGAAGGTCCCTGCTGCAAAATGGCGATGCGGGAACATGCTCCCCTGCACGCCCGGTCTGCCCCAGCGGTGGGTGCTGCTCCCCTCTGGGCTGGAACTGCAGGCTAGAAGGCGCCCAGCATGGGCAAGCCTCCCAGCTTAACCGCTGTCTCCTCGGTGATCCTTCTGCTGGGTTCACACAGTCTCCAGCAAGAAAGGTCCCTGCTGCAAAATGCCGGTGCCGGGGACGCACTCCCCTGCACGCCCAGTCTGCCCCAGCAGTGGGTGCTGCTCCCCTCTGGGCTGGAACTGCAGGCTAGAAGGCGCCCGGCGTGGGCAAGCCTCCCAGCTTACCTCTGTCTCCTCGGTGAGCCTTCTGCTGGGTTCACACAGTCTCCAGCAAGAAAGGTCCCTGCTGCAAAATGCCGGTGCCGGGGACGCGCTCCCCTGCACGCCCGGGCTGCCCCAGCGGTGGGTGCTGCTCCCCTCTGGGCTGGAACAGCAGGCTAGAAGGCGCCCAGCATGGGCAAGCCTCCCAGCTTACCTCTGTCTCCTCGGTGAGCCTTCTGCTGGGTTCACACAGTCTCCAGCAAGAAAGGTCTCTGCTGCAAAATGGCGATGCGGAAACGCGCTCCCCTGCACGCCCGGTCTGCCCCAGCGGTGGGTGCTGCTCCCCTCTGGGCTGGAACTGCAGGCTAGAAGGTGCCCTGCGTGGGCAAGCCTCCCAGCTTACCTCTGTCTCCTCGGTGAGCCTTCTGCTGGGTTCACACAGTCACCAGCAAGAAAGGTCCCTGCTGCAAAATGCTGGTGCCGGGGACGCGCTCCTGTGCCAACTTTTAAGATTGTTTTTCATGTGTATCCTAAAATGCGTGAATGCTATTTTTCATTCATTGTTCTGAGTGTTCAGTAAGCCCTGTGTTCTAGGAATTACGGGATTGAGTTATTAAATATGTTCTTAAGTTATTTTCTTTGAAAAGTTTCTCCCTTCTTTTCCCCTTGTTCTCTTGCTCTGGAGTACCTGTTAATTTGGATGTTAGACTTCTTACATTGATTTTTAATGTTCTCATCTTTTGGGGAGTATTGCCCACTTCTTTATCTTTTTGACTACTTTCTGGGAGATTTTTCTAATTTTACCTCTTAATCCTGTCATTGAATTTTTTATATCTTTTTTTTTTCTTCCTTGTTCTGATTTTTTTTTATCATTTTAATCATGTTTTGCTTTTATAGTATGAATGTAACATCTCAGTTTAATGAATATATTATATGTCTTTGAAATTCTCTTCTCCTTGTTTTTCAGTATCATCCCCATTTCTACAACTTTCCTCTTAGTTTATTTTGGTCTTTTCTAGAGTGTGACAGACTTTCCTCAGATGTCCGGTGATCCTTGTCATTTATTTACTTATGAGGTGAGACACTAAAAAGCTAATTAGAAGCTCTGTCTGTGCCTGAATCTGCTTGTAGACTTGCTTCTTGGTGGGTTTTGTTGTAGAATAATGGGATAGACTTTTAGTATTCTCATTGAAGATACTGATAATACTATCTGTAGGTCTTTTCTCATATGATGGTTTATTTTTTCTAGAGAATGGCCCTTCAGTCTCTTTCTTTGGGAATGTCAACCTGGCTGTTGGAATTCTAGGTTTGCAGGGTTGGGGACTTTGTCGATCTTGCTGTCTATCCTGCACATTTTCACATCATATCCCTATTTTCACCGCCATTCTCTTTTGTGCTGGTGTTTGTAAGTTTGTTGCTACTCAAAAGCCATGTGTATTAAGGAAGTGTCTTCCTCCCTTCTTCTGGGAGAATAAGGTATCCTAGGTGTCTAACTGCTGCCTATATGGACTTGCAAACAGTCTCCTTATTTTCTGCCTTTGCCCATCTTCACAATAGCAATACCTCCATTTCCTGATATTTTCTGGGAGCCCTGAAACTTGTTAATGCTGCCTCTGCAGACACTGAGATTTGACCATTCTCTGTTCTTTAACAATGGCTGTAGATATCTCCTAATCTGAGTAAGAAAGTGATATTTTTAGTTTTTTTTTTTTCCAAATCCTTGTCATTTTGTTAATCTTTCAAAAGAAAGTAGGTAAAGACATCATTGCTTTATCATCATAAAAGCAAGTCTTCAGAATACCTTTCAATGGAGTAATGCATTGAATAAATAAAATAATGTAATATTTTGAAATAAAATTAATTCCTTTTTATTTTACCTCTTCAAGACTTTTAAAATCCTGTGTAGCTTTGCATTACAGAGTTAATGGAAATTTTTTTTCAGATAGACTGTCTGGAAGCTGGCTAGAGGCTTACATGTTGATTAAACTTTGCCAGATAAATGACATTTCTCTGCTTGAGCAGTGTTAGTCCCATGGCGACAGTAACAGCAGCACTGGTATACGTTCTCTGTCTTTATAGTCTGTCCAGGCAGGAGTTTTGAAGACTGTGCCTGCTTTTATCAAGGTCAAGTAAATTCAACTTTGACAAAAGCAGAAGCATGAGAGGGCAACTAACTGTGACTTTCCACTGGTCCTATGTTCCTTGTTTTACCCAGTAATAGTTTATGAGTAGTTCTATCTGCTTCAATAACCTATGGAAACCTGCCACATTGCCAATGTCAGAATCCAGTACCATGAAGATTTTCCTGTTCCCTGAAATTGACTGGAAACTTATCACTTTATTTTATTTATTTATTTATTTTTTTAAATAGAGGCATGTTTATTTATTTATTTATTTGTTTGTTTGTTTTGTTTATACATACACTGGGTATAGTCAGAAGCGCGGGAGGGTGAGAGAATTCACCAGAGCCAGAGCGGGGAGCAGAGCAGGCAGAAGGACCGAAGTACACTGCAGAGGGCAGCAGCGGGCGGCAGGAGAGGTCTGCGCGCCCTGTGGGACCCTCCTCCGGTGGCCTGGGAGCAGCTGGGGATCGAACCGGCGCCTCAGAGGCCGCGGGCAGCTTCGCAACCCAGCGCTCAACCGCTGCGCCACCTGGGAGGCCCTATCATGGATTTACTGGGTGTGTGAGATGTAAAAGGCACTAAGCTACTTGGTGACCAATGTTATCACTTGCCTTCTTTCTCTCCTTTAGCATTTGACTATCTTGTCTATTGGAAGGAATACCGCACTAAATGGAAGCCCCTTAGCATGCTCAATCAGTTCTTCCCACTCCAGGATCTGAACATCCAGGGGAACATGGGATAATCCAGGAGATGATGGAGAAACACAGGATCTGTTGGGAGTGGCTATTGTTATGGCAATTTCCCAGAGAAAGCAGATGGCACTCAGAGAGGTGGAGAGAGATTTATTTTTCATACCCGGCAGGTCCAGTGGGATAGCTCCCAAAAAGTCTGAGCCCCGAAATGCAGGAATGGTAAGGTTTTTTACAGTTTGAATGAGGAAACTTCTCACCCCATCTATCACAGACTTTATTGTTTGGGAAGGGGTTCAAGATAGCCTTGGCAGCTACTGTGGGTGAGCAGCACACCGCAGGAACTTTCCGCTCCAGTAAGCAGCAGAATCCAAGCAGCAGACTTAGCAACTTCTACTTCACAATCACCATAGTCCCTTGTGCTCTTCCCTCCCTGTTTTGATCCCCCTCTCCCTCCTCCTCCCTTGCAGAATGTCTCTGATATATAGTTACCTGTTAATTTTGTTTTCTAATTTATTATTTTTTCCTGATCCCTTATTTGGTTCCCCTATATTTCTCCTATAATTGAAACCATCTGATATTTTTTTTTTCCTTCTGACTTATTTCACTGAGTATAATCCCTTCCAACTCAATCTAATTTGCTGCAAATGGCATGAGTTTATCCTTTTTGATTGCTGAATAGTTTTCCAGTGTGTAGAACTTTTTCACTTTACAGAACTGAAATTCATACACACATACAAACAATTCCTGTTTGTTTCTCTCCACACCTGGAAACCACCAAATTACTTACTGTATCTATGAATTTGACTCTTTCATATACCTCATTGAAGTGAAATAATACTGTATTCCTTTTGTGACTGGCATATTTCACTAAGTATAATGTCCTCACGGCTCATTCATGTAGTATGTCTTATTCATTGAGGCTGCTATAAAAAAATACCACAAACTGGGTAATTTACAAACCACAAAAATTTATTTCTCACTCTTAATGTAGGCTGGAAGTACAAAAGAGGGTTGACAGCATTGTTGGGTTTTAGTGAAGGTTCTCTTATGTGTTGCACATTGCCAGCTTCCCACACTGTCCTTTTATAGTGGAAGGGAGTTTCACTTCTAGAGCTCTTAGAGTTTTTCTTAGAGTTCTCTGTCAAATAACAAAGATTTTGGGCATACTGTTAACAAGATAGAGCAGATTATTGTAGGTGGTCCCAGGCTCTGTTCAAGGTCTAGGAAATGTCATTTGTGAAATGAAAACTAGTAAAACTAAAAACAAAGTGATTATTTTATGTAGTGCTGGTGAAATCAGAGTTGTGTTTCTCCATGCTTAGTCGTGCCCAAAGTCATAGAATAAAGGCTTTCTATCTGGCTAAAGCATCCGTCATTTGACTTGAAGATTTTGAGTACATCTCAGAGCACAACACTTTTTTTTTAATTAATTTTTTTCCTTTTATCTATGTTAATTTTGGGGTAGTATTTGATTTCTCTCCATTGGTGTAGTTCCCATAGTTCTTCCACCAGCATGGCACCAGTGATCCATCACTATTGCCCCTTGAAAGTGCAACACTTTTTATTCATTTTGTTTTAAGATTTATTTATTTATGCATACAAGAGCTGGGGTACAGGCCAGAGGCTGGAGGGTGAGAGGATTTACCAGAAACAGTGGGGAACAGAACAGGCAGATTGACTGAAATACACTGCTGAGGGGAACAGCGTGGGAGTCAGGAGAGGTCTGCTGGAAAGCGCAACACTTTTTTTTTTTTTTTTTTTTTAAGATTTATTTATTTATTTATACAAGCACTGGGTACAGTCAGAAGCATGGGAGGATGAAAGAATTCACCAGAGACAGAGCAGGGAGCAGAACAGGCAGACTGACGAAGTACACTGCTGAGGGGAGCAGTGGGTAGCAGGAGAGGTCTGTGCACCATGTGGGACCCTCACCTGTGGCCCGGGATCTAACTGGCACTGTAGAGGCTGTGGGCAGCTTCACAACCCAGCGCTCAACCACTGTGCCACTAGGGAGGCCCGGCAACACTTTTTAATAGCAGAACAAACACTGATATATTATGGGGCAGAATGCACATCTCCATGAATTTTTAAGACTAAATAAGACTTCAAAGAAATTTCAAATTTGTAGGAGCTGCCTCAAGATATATCTATCAACCCTCTAAGCTCAGGTTTTGGGCCACTAGTAAAATACTTAAGGCATTATGTCAACACCATTTTTAGCTCTGACACCTCCCCAAGCCTTCCTGCCCCCCGCCACCAGTTTACCCTGCTATACCATTCACATTTCCATCTGCCTCCTGGTCCTTCAGTGGTCACATTTGAGAAATAGCATGATTAACTGTTTCTCCTTCATGAAAATTAAGTGTGTCTCTATCGGAATCAAGTAGAATACAGTGTTGGACAGAAATTTTAGCCTCCATTGAAAGCTGACTGTCTGCAGTTATTATGGGTTAATGTAACACTATCTAGAGCCAATAAAGGATAAAAAAGAAAGCTAAAATCCAAAATTTTCTTAATTACGCACAGATTAATGGCTCCATCATCTATCTAGTAACTTAGGGCAAAGCTCTGAAAGTCCACACCATTTTCCTTACTTTGTGTACTCACTTGGCTACTAAATCCTGTAATTTTTATCTCCTACTAATTCTGATCTATTTCTCTCTCAAAACTCAATTCAAATGTGCCTTGTTATTGAACTTTCTCTAATTAACTAGGACTCTGGTTATTTCTCTCCCACCCCCAAGCCCAGGAAAACTGTACCTCATTACTGCTGTTAAGACATTTATCGTATAGATTTTTTTTTTTTTGCATGTCTTTACCCTTAATCAGTCTCTTGAGCAACTTGTGCTAGCCCTCTGCAGGCTGTGTCATATTTCTCTCAGTGTATGGCTCCTATCAGAATCTAGGAACATGGCACATACTTAAACATTGGTAACATCTGTGAATAGCTACACAGATGTTTTCAGCTGAAGTGGTAGTTACCCTATTTTGTTGGGACTTGCCTTGTCAAGGTTTTCTGAGGATTTGCATCCCTGTTTTATTAATAAAAGAAAAAATCTAAATGTGTTGAAACTAAGCTTACTAAACATTCTTCTAAACTTTTACAATGAAATCTGGGAAATTATCTCTATTAGAAGCTCACCTATCCCACAGATAGAATTTTCTTAGGAAACTTTTGATCCTTTTGTTCTCAATTTGGAAATCTGGATTCCAAGGCCTTCTGTCTAAAAGATCACTTACCTAATCAAGGACAGCCTTCTTCAGATGCTTTACTGTAAATAACATCACATGGCTTCTTCACAGATACTAGGAGAGAAAAAAATGGGTGATGGGGAAGGAGTGATATAAATTCTTTTTTATTGCGTATTGCTTATCAGCTATTAGCCCAGAAGCATAACAATTAGATATTTTTTGCAGTTTTATCTCTTCTTTATAGTACTAGTTTTTATCCTTCTGTCTATAAATGTTTAATCTCCCAAATTCACCTTACTGAGATGTTTGCTTTAATATTCTACAGTGATGAATCCTTAGGACGTGACTTTCATAAAAACTATGACTTGTGCTGTGAATATTGAAAATCTCCATCCAGACAGTTTGAGGTCAATTGAATTGCATGTTTACCATTATATCTTAACTAATATTCATCTGGAGGTTTTCTTTTTATTAAAATTCCACTCTTTTTCTGATCCTTATGCAGTTTAAGTTAATGAAAAGCAAACAAAACAGTAAGATGACCAGGCTACATTAATATCAGTGTGAAGAAAATAAAACCCCTTGATAGGAGTATCAAAAGTAAAAAAATCGGTTTTCTTTTGCTCTTCTTTATATGAGTCCTCCTCTGGAGTCCTTAGATGTAACTTCTTTTATGAGGTTCTGCCGTGTAGTTTTCTAAGTTATCACCACTCTATGTTTCATATATTAATAGCTGTATTCCTTGATTTTAAAATTTAGGAAGTTTTTGCTTTTTTTTAAAGATGAAGAGAAATTTGCATTCTTACAACTTCTTTTTTCTCCCCGGTTTGATTTAACAACACATATATGCACAATATAGCTAGTCACGTTGCTTTTTTCTCTAATATACAATATATAAAGATATTTCCTTTGTATTATAACTATATAAATACTGTTCTCTACTGAACTGTTTAGTTGTGTGAGCAACCATAGAAGAGGGTGTATAATCCTATTTGACTAAATGCCCGTACCTTAGAAAATGACATGTGTCAATATTCCAAGGGATTTTATTAATTTTAGATTTTGTCTGGCAAAGACATAAGAGATACATCTTTTCTTATATTTCTTTTTTATTTGCTTGAATTGCTTCTTGAAGCATTGTGTTAATGTGATATGTCAATGTATAATTTGGTTGGATATAAAATTCTAGATTTAACTCAGGTTTCCTCAGGAAGCATTACTCTATTTTCTCTATTCAAGAGACTTAATATTTGCTAGATTAGATTCTTAAAATCTTACCTTTTCCTCAATGGAAAGTTTGAGAATTTTCTTCAAGTTTCTAGAGTTTAATCAGTATGTGTTTTTTTAAAATCAAAAACTTTTTCTTCTCAGGAATTGGAGGGACTTTTTAATCTAAAAGTACCCTTTTTTCCCCCCCCAGTTTGAATCAATCCTATTTTGTCTTGGATTTCTTTTTCCTCTCTTTGATTGTTTCTCTGTTCCACCTGTGGGGTTTTAATTTTTTTTTCTTTATCAAGTTCTACCCCCATGTTATAATTAGCAGTACTCTTGTATAGTAATTTCTATATCTTGATCTTGAATCTCTGAGAGTCTAAGAGGCATTCTTAATTTTTGCTTTCTATATCACCAGCTTGGTTTTTAGTATCATTCAGTTCTGTTAATTTATTAAAATTTTAATTTGGCAGTCACATTTAATTTCCAGGAACTCTTTAATTGTTGTTTGTTTCTTACTACTGTTTTAAAAATGGTGTTTTTTTTTTCCCTTGTTTGGTGGGTGTAGTATCTTCTTTAATCTCTCCAAGGATATTAAAGGCATTTTTAAAAGATTCTTATGTTCTATGAAATATCTCTATTGTTTTCAGGGGTTGGGGTTGGTTCTGGTTGTTGATTTTTGTCTTTCTTTGGAGCCTATCTTGGCTTTCCTCCAGACTTCTGCAGTCAGGCCTGTTTCCCTTTCAGTGTGGGGGTTGTTTGGGGGCGGGGTGGCTTCTAAAGGGGGATGCAGCAACAGAAAAGCTGCCTGACACCCTTCTGATGCTAATGAAAGGAGAATCTTACTCAGGCACCAGACTTCAGAGTATGTCACCCTGGGACACAGCTTTTTTCCATTTTTCCCTCTCTGTCTCATATAAGGTCCAAAGTGACCACAGTAGTCTCTGCTGACCTCTCTGAAGCCTCATTAGTAGTTTGCATCAATTAGTCGACATTCCTTTGAGTACACTTCTTGGAATTGCTGTCTGCACTTGAAAAAGTACCCACAGACTTGACAGACTTGGCAGTGACAATTGTACTTACTGCTTGCCCCTTAGCTGCCCTTTCAGATCATTGTATTAATTGCTTCAGACTTTCACTTTCTCTGGGGGTTCCTTGAAGAGAATTTTTCTTTTGTTTGGGGCTGTGGTGTCCTCCCCTTCGTTTTTTCTACCAGTCCAGTAGTATTTGGTTTATATATTCTAGGTATTTCTTAAGAGTTTATTTCTACTTGCCTTCCCCAAATTTACCACAAAAGAAATTTCACCCCTCTAACTTCATTTGGTGCTTGGGTTGCTGTATTGGCTTGCTCTGCCATCTTGAGCCAGTATGGTCAGAAATGTTAACTATGAATTAGGAATTTAAAATCCTCAGCTTTGGGGCTGCTCATATTTTTCGTATTTGGCATAAAAACTGCTGAGTGAACCTGTTTCAGACATGATATCTTACATATCCTACCAGAATCTAAACTTTAAACTTCATTTTCTTTCTGTATCAGGATTTTATAAAATTGAATGTAGCATTCACCTTCCTTAACCACAAAATCAATAAATTCTGCTCAGGGCTTACCCTCAGGCTTGAAAGAGATTTAAGAAGGAGCCTCTGTCCATGTTAAGTAGCAGCAGTGGTCACTCTTGTAGTCCTAAAAAGAAGTTTAAAATGCTTTTTTTTCTTCTTTGGGGTAAACAAAATTTGCTTTGGCTCATTTAGAACTGATTGCTGTCACCATTTCCTTGTAGGCCACGTGTTGCTTTTGTTTCCTACAACCTCCTGTTTTGGTTATGCCCTTGGCGTGTAGAAATAATACAGTCTGTCACTTAATTGTCATTGACTTAGCGTGGGAAGCAGTACAGCTTTTCAGAGTGGCTGTTGTGGCTTTTCCTCACTGTTCTCTTAGGGAACACTGAAAGGGCAAAGAACTTTAAGGTCTTTGTTTCAAATACTGGTCTAGTCCATAATAATCTAACCATGGTATACAAGTAATGTCCTTCAGTAAGCTCTGGAAGAATGAGACTATTGTGAAGTCTACCTGTTATAGATTTTATCATGAGCTCATAAATGTCTCTAACTTTGGTTTTTATTTATACACACGCAGAAGTATAGGTGATGGAAGAAGCTCTTTCCCCCCTCTTTTTAACAACTGTTTGACTTGCTTTATTCTTAAAATTGCATAATTTAGATAAATATTCCACTAGAAACTGTTTAGTTATGCTGATAGCTATAGAGTCCAGAAATTTTTCTTCTCATGAGCAGTTGACACTGAAAACAAAGTGAATTTTTCATCCTTTGTCTTAAATGCAATGAAAGTAAACCAGCTTCTAAAACTGGACAGTTTAATCTTAAATATGCTTTGAATGTTTATACCCTTCTCCAAAGATGATGTTAACTGATAATATGTTCTGTGTTACAGAAGGTTGTTTGTCCTGAGTACTGCAACTTAGAGATTTGTATTTATGATTTCAGAGCGTGTCTTTGACTATAAGGAATTCGGAAAGTCTATTTAGAAATTCTATAGGAGTTTTAAAAACACAGTGCATTAACCTTTGCAGTAGAAACCCTAATGTGTTTTTAAAAATATCAACCTATAAGAAAGCAAATTTTATTTTTATTGAAGAATACCTAAGATCATAATATAAAAATTTATATCTTAATAAGAAATGATTTTAAAATGTCTAATATTTTACTCATAAGTTAATTCACATCTTACTATTTAATTTATTGACATTGAAAGGTGGTATTAACTATTAAGAAATTTTCAACATTAAGAAATGTTGGCCTGAACATGACAAAGAAAATAATTTAGGCTCTTGCTCTTTGGGATTCATCAGTCCAGTCAAGAGCTTTTGGATGTCAGAAAGTAAAAACTGTAGGTAATTCTTTAAAACCAGTAAGTAAAAGAGTAGAAATAGAATTTACTTAATTATATTACTGGCAAGAGATGAGATTATGTAAAACATGGCTTATCAGTCATTAATTAGAAAACAGAACTCACTCATCCACTTGACAGATATTACTGGTAATCTAGTACATGTCAAGGTATTGTCCTAACATTGACTTTTAAAATTGATTTCCTCTCAAATTATGCTTTCAAAGTCAATTACAAAATTTCATATTTGTCATTTTGGAGGGAATTAATTACCTTAAGTGATAATTTCTAAATCGTTGCAAAGATCCCATTCAGGTAAGAAGCTCTATAGCCATAGTGAAGTTGCACTGAATTAAGAGATCATAAAGTAACAATAATCTTTACAGTATGTGAAATTTCTAATACATTTGTTGGTGACTAAAATTTATCAGAATAGTTTTAGTTCAGTGTGTATAAAAGGATTGTTTGTAATATTATATATTGTTGTCTCTGCACATGTATATTTGATGTCTTGCTTATATATGTGACACTTGCTTCTGAGAGTTGACCTTATTTCCAGTTTTGTGATTTGGGGCATTGTTATTTTAAGATTAAGGTTTTTAATGTAAATTCTGAATCTGGAATTATACACATTGAATATCATTGTAACTTGCCATTTGATCTCTTTTTTTGCCCAATTCTTTTCAGATCTGTGCTTTAGTCTTTCGAAAAGAGTTCACACTACCATGTAGAGTTTGAATGAGATGTTGTTTCTCATTTTTTATTTCCTACACTATTAGTTTTTCATTCCTAAATTTCACACTGTCAAAGATTATTAACCAAGTGAAAACAGATAAAGATCTCTCAAAGTTTCAAGAATAGGGACAGCATTTTGATGACTAAGCTATTAGTTCTCTTTTTTTTTTTTCCCCTCCTACTGGTCTCTTTTTCTGTTCAGTTAAACCTTAAAACACAGAGAGTTAAACTTTTCAAGCCGGTGTGTCTAGTAGTGGAATACCCATTCTGGACTTTACATCTGGACCCAGCTCCATTACTTCAAGGGACTTTGTTAGTGTCTGATACAGAAAGGAAGAAACAATCTGAGGAAAGTTAAATGAGTTGATCAAGGTCATAGAACTCACATATGTCAGTCATATCTACAGTGACTGCGTGTTTTTACCAGTGAGTTTCCCAGAAATGAACCAGATGGTAGTTGGTGCAGGTGGAAATATAAGATTTCTTTTCCCCCAACCTTGACTAAGTCAGAACTGGATTACATAGGAACTTGTTCTACCCCCCCCCCCACTTTTGTTGCCATATTAAGACTTTTAACTAAGAGCAATGAAAACTCTTAAAAAAAATTAAGGCAAAGGTGATATGATCAAAGTTACATTTTTAAAAAGATTCATATGTCCTTACTTGAGAGTGACTGGGTGGTAATAGGGTAGACTTCTGACTGATAGCGCCCCTTAGGTAGGGCTAAGAATTCCATCTTGTAGAGTGGAAGGAAAATCATGAATTGTGATTTAGACTCTTGTTTAAAAGTCTACAAACAGTCAGTTGCTATAAGCAACTAGAATACATCTCAGCAGAGAGATCAAGAGCTAGAGACAAGAATTTAATGAAGGCCATGGCTGTGAATGAGATCCTGAGGAAAGAATCTAGATTGAGTAGTAGCAGAATTTGGTAAAGAGAGAATCAAATATACCGGTTTTCATATAGTAGCTATCTAAAAGGATGTAATAAATCTGTCTGTAATTTAGCTCTTCCTATTTAGCTTTTATTCTACATTGAATATAAGCAAGTAATTGTCAGGTAGAGACAGTGTGTATAGAACAGGGTTATATCCTGAACCAAATCAATGAAATGTTACTCAACTATTTAGAAATATCATTATTACAAAGAGTATTTGTAACAAAATGATCAGTTCATGGAATTGAACTGATATTTTATATAAACATAGACCTGTATTACTTGTGACAGTTTTTTAAATAAAAAATTGTAAAACTTTCCATAAATTTCTATAAAACCTATAACATCCTAGAGTTGCTAAGAAACCCTTCAACCGCCCAGTTGGTGTCTTCTTCACTTTACTGTCTCATAGTTTCTCAAACTTAACATGTTGAAACTGAGCTCCATCTTTACTCTTATACCTGTTTTTTGTAGCCTTTTCCATCAAGTCACAAAGCTCAGACTGCTTTAATTCTTATTTCTCTCAAATGCCCTGTACCAGTTCCACAATCGAATTTGATCAATTCTACTTCCAAAATATATCCCTAATTTATCCACTTCTCTCTGTATCCACTGCCATTCCTCAGCTTTGTGCTGCGACCATCTCCTACTCGAACTACCTCTGTACTCTCTTAACTTTTCTCCTTGCTTACCTTCCTTCTCCCCCTCTCTGTAAGCCATTCTTTGCATAGTTGAATTAGGTATTTTCTTAAAGGAAATTAGATTGTTCTGCTCCTTTGTTGAAAATCCTTACATGATTTCCTTTTATACTTATAAAATTCAAGCTCTTTTCTTGTCTACAACATATGGCATATGCCGACCTTGTCAAACCTCCAGCTTTCCTCCAGCGTGTTGTTCCTTACCCCTGCATACCCTGTCCCAGTGCTTTACTTGATAGTTCTGTTCACCCTTCAACTTTCAGGTAACTGCCATTTTTCAAGGAGGTCTTTGCTGAACCTACCTCTTCAGATATATTCAGCTGTCCCTGGCATGGTAAAGGAAGGCCTTTTTGGAGGTGACTGTTGGAGCTGATCTTATGTGACAGGAAGCTACATGAAGATTTATAGAAGTATCAGCTGCAAACATGAGGCTAAGATGACTGAATTAAAATCCAGGAGACTTCAAATCCAAAAAGGACTCAACTCGCAGAATCTCTACACAAAATCACATAATTCAGAATTTTAATCAAATGAGGCATGCTTTGCAGGAAGCAAATCTCCATTCTCTAAGTCACTGACTTCCATTTAGATTCCTAGACAGGTTTCAAAAGTACTTGTGATGCCATTAACTCATATCAGGAGTGAATTTGTAAGGTTAGTGACTGGCACACAGAGTGCCC
The DNA here is from genome assembly GCF_014898055.3 of Talpa occidentalis. NCBI lineage: Eukaryota > Metazoa > Chordata > Mammalia > Eulipotyphla > Talpidae > Talpa > Talpa occidentalis. The sequence continues at coordinate 89,237,841 of NW_023602073.1, forward strand.
CATGCCTACTTTCCTCTTAGGCAGGAAACATCATTCAATGGAAAATGTATCAGTTTCCATGTCAATGAGACATGGGCCCAAACTCAGCATTCTCAGCATGTACTGACAGTGAAACTCATGCAATGTGTTTCTTTGCTCAGTCTTTCTCCAACTTGGTTGAAGGCTGTCGTGGAGATTAAATTAAATTGTAAGGCCCCAAGCAATAGATCAAATGTTTAAAATTGACTCTGATCATTGTCTACTTATGATATTTAACATTAAAATAACATTTTAAAAGAAACTTCCACCAAAGTTTAAGAGTGTTTTACATCAACTTAGAAGCTATGCAATATTATATATGCAAGCTTTGACAAAGAAACAGTTGATGAACATATTTCCTGGAATGTCCTAATGACTTCTCTTGTGACAGTAGCAAGAGAAAAAGGATTCTGTATCCAAGGCAAAGATAATGTAATAGAGACTGTCGTTTCCTCTAGTTTTTATTTGATCTTTTTATTCTCTCTGAAGACACAGTCTCAAAGAATGTGGAAAACTTCAAAAGCAGAATAGAAGCACTCCCATTGACACATGGAGACCTTTATGGCTTTCTGTTTACCTAGTGATTTTTTAAAAGCTCTTGATAACAAAATATCAAGAGTGAAATTGGGAGGCAGCCTTCCATATTTAAGTACTAAAGTGGAATCTTAGGTCAGAGTGATTACACACAAATAAATGTTAGTTTGGCACATAAGGGAAAGAGTGCTTTCCAGTTTCATTTCTGTTTTCATTTTACTTTTTGCTTCAGATTAAAAACTTACTACATTCATCATCATATTCAAAGGAATTTTTATTTTTTTATATTTTTTTTAAGTTTTTTTTTTTTTAAGATTTATTTATTTATTTATATATTTATTTATTTATTTATTTATACAAGCACTGGGTACAGTCGGACGTGCGGGAGGGTGAGAGAATTCACCAGAGCCAGAGTGGGAAACAGAGCAGGCAGAAGGACCGAAGTACACTGTTGAGGGGAGCAGCGGGCGCCAGGAGAGGTCTGTGCACCATACTGGACCCTCCTCCATAGCTGGGGAGCAGCCGAGGATTGAACCTGTGCTGCAGAGGCTGCGGGCAGCTTCGCAACCCAGCGCTCAACCGCTGCGCCACCGGAGAGGCCCTCAAAGGAATTTTTAGACCCAAGCAGAGCAAATCCTGGCCTGACCAGTGCAATGGCTCATTTTTTATTTCCGTAAGCATTTCAAAATATCAAATTTTTAGATAATTGTTTTTTGATTCTTTTTCCTTTTTTTTTCTAGGATTATGACAGTTTTTTTGAATCAAAAGAAAGCAATACAGTCTTTTCATTCTTAGGCCTGAAATCACGGTTGGCATCAAAGGTAAGGAAATCTTTTCTTGTTTTAAATTTATCTTTCTTGAATTGTTCTTAGGGGTTGGGTTGAAGATATTAGAGAAAAGCATATATAGGCTCCTAAATTCTTAGCTTTGTTTTTTTCAAATGCACAATTAGAGACTGCCCAATATAAAAACATTAAAAAACTCACTCTTTTTTTTTTTTTTTTCAAATTTTCAGTTGAGGCTGTATATTAGAATTTATTTTTATTTGTAATTTAGCCTATTTATAATTTATTCCCCATTTGTCAAAGATTTAAGGTAGCAAAAAGCAATTGGTGTTTTTTTTTTTAAAAATTAATTTAAACAATTTTTTTTACATCATTGTTCATTTTTTTAATAAAGATTTATTTATTTATACAAGAACTGGGGTACAGTCAGAGGCACGGGAGGGTGAGAGAATTCACCAGAGACAGAGCGGGAAGCAGAACATGCAGACACACCAAAGACACTGCTGAGGGGAGCAGCAGGCGAGGTAGGAGAGGTCTGCCATGCCATGTGGGTCTCTCCCCGGCTGGCTGGGAATCCAACCTGCACTGCAGAGGCTGCACACAGCCCTGCAGCGCGGCGCTCAACCTGCTGTGCCACTGGGGAGGCCCTGGTGTTTTCTTTTTAAGTGTAAATTTACACTATATTTTTTGAGATAGCTTCAGACCCATATTTCTAAGATCTTTTGTATGTTTATTTCATTTACATTGGAGGAGAGGTGGTCCACAGTAACAGATGGTCAACCTAGAACAGAAAGCAAATCAGAATGTTTTTAAAGCCACTTCATTATGTTACATGTCTTTTAGAGATCACAAAAGACTCAGACATTTCTAAATATAGACCTGGAAGTGGTCTTGCATTATATTAATGCAAGTTTGTGAAGCACATGGATTTACCTTCAAAATAAGAAATAGAATTTTTTTTGGCGGGGGGTAAGATAATATTTTATTTCCCCCTTTAAAAAATACTTTTTAAAATTATTGTAGTCTAGGCTCATGTAGAAAAATTATCCCACCACCCAGAGATAACTACATTAATATTTTTGGTATATTTCTTTGTACTCTTTATATAGTACATAGTAATTGATGTTTTGACTGTATTTCAGATTGAGACTGATTTCTAAAGTGTCTATTTTTAACACTGAATTGAAATGAAAGTACATTACTGGGAACTTTGATGTCTATAAGTAATAGGTCTTTTGCGGCCGCCCAGGATTTGTACCATTTCTGGAACACCTGTGGGAGGAAGGCAGAGACTAGCAATAATATAAATTATATACTAGCACCTGCAGTTCATAGCTGATATGAAGTCTTGCTTTGTTTTTAAATCAGCAAGTCCACAGATGGTTGTGGGTGGTTTCCATGCACAGGTTTTAAACAGAGGCAAACCCACATATATAATATTTAAAGCTATTTTTATAAAGATAGAACACTGGAATACTTGTTAGGGAAATTACAGTACTTTTATGTTGTGTTTCATCCAAAGATACTAAACACTTTGGATTTCTCTTCACAGAACTGGAAAAAACTGGGGTTGGAGTAACATCAGGGATGTATAAATACAGTGCACATCATTGTTCTATGCAAAAACCTTAAAAAATACTTTGTACTTGCCATCTTTGTTCTCATTTTCCCCAAAGATATAGATGTCTTAAGAGACTTTGCAGGCTGGCTTTTTTTCACTCTTTAAAAAAATGATTTCTTTCAGAAATCTCTAGGATGTCTATGAATTGTAAAATGTGTATTCTCACATGACTTACTGGCCAAAGTATTAAAGTTGGTCTTGATGCCATTCATGTTTACTTGATTTCAGTCGCCCATTCTGAAAGCAGTAAGGCTCTGGGCATCCCTCCCTTTCAGCCCACCATTTTCAGGTGGCTGCGTTAGTCCCTCCGGGTAGTAACGCATGGAACCGGAGTGGAAAGTCCATGGAGCAGTATTTCCATCTCACCGGCTGTTCGGGGTTTTATGGGTTAATAACAGCTCATAGTTCATCTTCTAGATAAGAAGTAACACTATCTTTAAGAGCAGTTCAGTGTTTGCCTCCTTTCTAGTCATTTATTCTTTTCCTTTGGTAGCAATTTATTACACAATCTGTGGCCTAAGTATGCAACAAAGCATTCATGAGTGCAATATACTAAAAGGTGAAAGTTCCCCTTTCTTCTCTACATTTACACGTGTAAAAAAAAAAACATAGAAAGCCTGCTAGGGATCTTATATAAAGACACCATTAGCATCTATAATTGCTACACAGTAGGGCGAGGGAAGAAAGACAACCAAAAGAGAATGTTCATGGCCCCAACAGGCCTGGGTGTAGCATAGATTCCGACTGGCAGGACTGTCTCAAAGGTGGCCAAGACAGATGAAGGGAGGAGGTCAAAGTTGGTAGCCTGCAGGCCACATTGGCCCCAGATGTATTTGTTCTGTACAGAATCATTAAAAGAATTCCAGTAGTGGCGCAGCAGACCCCTCCTGTCACCCCCGCTGCTCCCCTCAGCAGTGCTCTTGGTCCTTCTGCGTGTTCTGCTCCCCACTCTGTCTCTGGTGAGTCCTCTCACCCTCCTGAGCCTCTGGCCTGTATCCCCGCTATTGTATAAATAAAAAATAAATCTTAAAAAAAAAAACAAAAATGAGAATTCCAGTGGTTTGCTGATATCAAAAATACCAATCTCCCACTTACCTCGAGAAGTTGAAAGTTACAGAAACCCTGGGAGTTTTCTGTAACAGTGTCCCATGGCTGCCAGAGGCTATAGTGGTACCTACCATGTCCCACGTGGTACCTACCTAATCCTGAGAAAAGGAGACTGTTGTACTTATGATTTTCAGCTAGAAAACCATGAACTTTGCTATTTTAATAGATTCAAGTCAAGACCTGAATAGAAGTTTCTCCTTTCAGATCTCTGCCATTGAAGAGTGATATTTAAATATATAAAATGTAAATTCCTGGGTACTGGCCCCCCTGTGCCAGGCGTCTGTGTAGTGGATGCATCCTGGAACCTTCCTAAAGGGAGGGGTCAGTGAAGGCTCTTGGGAGACTGGGGGCAGCTATCAGGATAGGTATGCTATGCCGGTACTGTTCTTCACCTCAGGTCACCCTCTACAGGGCCCTTTGCACGAGCTAATCCCCCACACCCCACTCCCCTGGGTGTGAGTGGAACAGTACCTCTGGGAGGAGTCTCAGCAGTTTTTGAAAATGAATTTCTTCCCACTTTCATATATTTGGCAGGTTGGGTAGGTGTGATTTAAATCTGGGCTCTGATTCTAAAACCCGAGATTTGCTTTTATCAGACACGTGGGGGTGATTTATTGTGATTTCCAATATCTGTGTTCCTGACATTTAAATTATTATGGGCAGGGTGAATTTTCTTAACAACACAATACAATAACTGACTTTTTTTAAAAAAAAATATATAGGCAGAACCTTAAAGACGAAAAGCAGAAGATGATGGAGATTGACTTTGGAGCGCCCCTTGGTACTCAGCACACACCTGCTTACCTAATGCATCACTGTGACAAAAGCCACATGCATCATCAGTAACTTTGCTTGCCATGAAAAAAGTGTTTTTGGAAGGTGTGGGTATAACGGAATTGCATGATTGCTTTAAATCAAATCAGGACTGTGGTGGGTCTTTTCTTTTTTTCAGATTTGCTTGTCATTGCCTCACTCACCTGGAGGCACTATAATCTATTATGGGTTTTCTTCCTTAATTACTAAAACAAGTGGGTGGCACCATCAGAGCGAAAATGTTGTATCTGCCCGTGGTTGTAGTTGATGCCAGTTTTTTTCGTACCTGTTTCTCTATAAGCTGCCTGGGTTGCAACCTTGAAATTAGTCTGTTAAGCTATTAGAATCTTGTGATCAGAAAAGGTAAAAAGTAATGCTGATTGACAAAGGGCTGAAAATTTTTGCTGCAGAATCACAAGCATCACTGTTCCAGTGCTTTGCAATAATACCTGCAGAAACAATTAGATGTTCTAATCTTCTTTTGATAATAGAAATTTTTACCCCCATAAATCTTCCAAGCGCCTACAAATGTATCGAAGATCACTTGTAATATTGTATGATCGGACCAAGTTACAAGGATGAAAGTAATTGCTATTTTGGAAAATATATGCTTCTTTATCTTTTGCGAGGGAAAGGTTTCACCTAAATACATGAGATTGCTTAAAAGATATATTTTAAGAGGTGCACTAAATCAGATAGTAACTTTATAGGAAAATTGTCTGACTCATATCTGAAGGCATTTTCAACTCTAAGCAATTTATTTATATTTAAGTGCACATATATTTTTAAATGCAGCTCCCCTAACAGCTGCTTATTCTATTTTGTGAAGGGATTATATTTTTTGAGAAGGGAAGATCTTATTCAGATATATTGATATTTTGTGAACCCTTGATGAGGCATGCTAAAAGACATTAATATTGTTGCACAATTTTAATTTTTTTCCTGTGTTACTTTTCATTGGTCCTCTGACTTTACTAGCATGTGTTTCTGGCCAATGCACAGTCTCAGAGTTCTCAGAATAATGTAGATACATGTTCTCATTCCATATATAAGCACCAATAAATTTTCAGATCAGCATATATAAGAAAAGGGCTGTCGGAATAACTCCAAATTGTACTTGCCATGTAAAATCTCTGTCCCTTTTGGCATGGATGCTAAGAAACTCAGAACACATCCACTTTATTAGGATGGGGGCACTTTTCTGCGTCCTTGACCTGCCTATTTTAGTTGTCCAATGTGGGAATTTCTTGAAGAGGATCAGTGCTCAGAGGGCTGCCTAAAATTTTCTGCTATTCTCAGCATCATGTTGCTGGAACACGTTTTGAGCAGGAAGTCTGGAAGAAGTTGAAAGAACAGAGGAATTAAGGCCTGTCACATGTGTCTCCCACCGCCTCTCTCTTCCCCACTCCCCTTCTCCTCTTCACCTCCTTTAGCCCCCAACTTGTTGAACATGGGCTATTCTAAAGAACTTGTTGAATGCTAAAGTGAAATCCCAGCCTGAGATTTGCAGCCCAGGACTACAACCAGAAGAAAAGCATGACACAGATTTCTTGTTTCTTGGAACAGATAACATGAGCAACAGTTTCCTCTCCAAGGAAAGCTTTTTGTGATATCATGGATCTTACTGTTTACTTGATATTAAAATAAGGTCCATATCAAATTCCATATGATAAATCCCAGGGACTATCCAGGAAAAAATTTTTTTGAACTGGATATTTTGTTGAAGACTTTCAATTATTTTTTTTAAGATACAGCAATTTTAAACTTTTGTGTTACAATTATCTGATTTACATTTAGTCTATTCTCGCCAGTGAGTACCAAGAACCAGCTTGGTCATGTTGAGACTTTGTAAGTTTAATTCTGGGTTTATAGGATAAACATGATTCTGGCTAGACAATAAAAGTTACTCAGACTGGTTTGTCTTAAAACTTTTAAATTAACCTTAGTAGACCCAGTATGATTCTCCTAAACAGAGTAGATAGATAATAGTGTTGAATTAGTGCATGTCATCTACCCCCACCCACCAGTTTTGTTTTTAATTAGCAAAGAAATGAGACCAGTCCCAGCTGCTACTGTACTTGTTAACAGTCAACTAGAAACATGTCATGTGGCACTGATCACAGTGCCCAGGCTCTGTAGAGTACTGCGGTATTATCTCTTGAAACCACACAATATCCAGAAAATATTGTGTCTTTACTTGGACTGTTTTGCCAGCTGAATTTCAAACATATAATGATTTTTCCTCTTCCCTTCCTTAACTAGCTGCCTTTAAATTTTGATAATTGCTGTCTTTAAAACCTAGGAAAGAAATGGATGAGAATTGCAGACATAGATGTGATATCAAGGGTATCTGAAGGCAGAATTTGCATTTCCTGTAGTAGGCTTATTGGGGCACAGAAAACATGCTGCTGAAAGTCAAATCATGCCATTTTAAAATTAAGTAAAATACAGAGGGCCATCCTTGTAGGTATATGCAGACCAGAAGAAAATGTAGTTGGGGAAATACTTCTTTTCCCAAATTGTAGTGTTCCTTTAAAATCAGAGAAGAAAAAAGGAAGATTTTTTTTCCCCCTCATACTCTAATATATTTTAGACTGGTTTCTGTTTTATAGATTTAAGTCAACACCCCCCCACATATGTTTTTGTATTATATGAATTTATTCATGAATTAAACTTATTTTTGTCTTCTGTTTTTCAAAGGTACCAAAGCCTCTTTCTATTTGTTTATTTTGTTTCCTTGTTTGTTTGATTTTGCTATGTAGGGTTTTGTTTTTTTCTGGAAATTTAACAGCTCTTCTTAAGTGTCGGCGTCCACTTTAATCCACACAATTACTGTTTTTACATTTCAGTGTGTATGTATTTGTCTCTAAAGGCATTGGTGAAATTTCAAATTTTATATTCAGCATTAAAGGGGAATAAATTCCAGAAAACATATTCTGAAAATGGACTGTTCCCTGCCATTTCTTATAATTTTTCTAATTTTAGTTCTGTGTTTGGTTGAAACTTTCCTGATGAAATGCTGCATTTCTGTTCCCACCTGTGAACTCCATACATGAAAGCTGCAAATTAGTTGTAAAGATACAGAAAGATCATTTGACCATTGAAATGCACATGTGGATCTAAGTTTGTGTGTTTTGGGAGGGGACCACAGAATCATCTCAGACAGTGACCAGGCCCTAGCCTGGCTTTAAATCTCCCCTCCCATGCTTGGTTCAGATGGATTACTGTGTGATCCCAAAGTACACTGAAGCCACAAGGGGTGCACTTGTTCCTATAATTGGCTGCAGAAAACAAGAACACTGTAGCCCCAGATCCTATTAACACGCCCCCGTTGATACAACTTCTCTGAAAGCAGAGGAAACCATTTCTGAAGGCAGAGTTGGAGATTGATTTCATCACAGAACTATTTCAAATCTTAAACACCAAGACAGAGGGCATGTGAGGAGATAAAAGAGAACAGGCTGTAAGTTTTCAGAAACATGCTAAATTGTGAAACCTAACCAAAATTACCACCCACTTGTAACCCAGATTTTTGGAATTTTCTAGTTCTTCTAAAAATGCAGGTCAGGTTAGTTTGGTCATCCTTTCAGTCACTAAGTGTTGAGCCCCTAGAATGTTACGAGTGCTGACTAAATAGAGCAAGTCTTCTCCCTCAAGGATGAGAGACACAGAGAAGCAAAGGCAGCACTCACTGCCGAGGGTGAATGAGAGCAGAGGTAAGTTCATAGCGCTCCAGGTGATGTTCATTGAATTCTCAAACATCGTGCACGATCTTTTTCTTTGCTTCTTACAACGATTCCAGTTTTGAAATTATTTTATACATGCAATAGAATATATATGCATACCATGTAATACACACACTCACACATATAAAAATAGAAAGCGTAATAAGCCCTTGCATCCCTGCCACCAGCTTGTGGCCTCCCTCTAAGGCTTGGTGTGCTCCCCCCTGTTTGATAAAGGGAGCCTGTCTCCTGAACTCTGTCCATCATAGCCTTTCTGTCCTTTATCATTTTATCTGTATGTATGTATCCTTAAATAATAAATGGAATTAAACTGTATTCTTGTCACTTTGATTTTATGTTCATTGCAATTGAGTTACCATTTTGAAACAAGTATTCTAGTTTATTTTCACTGCTAAGTATTATTTCATTGTTTGAATATATCACAATTTTCCCCTATTGCTGGATATTGAAACTACTTTCTTTGACATAAAAAAGGAAATGTCTCTATGAACATTATTTTTTAATGGCATTTTCCTTTTCATTTTATGCATTGAATTTACGTAAGTTTTTAATGTGAGGAAAATACGAGATTGGTAATTGTAGTGAAAACAGCTTGAAAAAGTTGTATTAGCCACATGATTATTTTAGTGTTTCACCCTCCTTATTCTGCTAGCAAGACTTAATTTGAATTGAAGACAAGGTGGTAGACTGGGCTCTAGCCATCCTAGTCCAATTGATGAATTTCTAGAAAACTAAGTCATTACATGTAGTACTATGAGCATTCATTTATGTGGCTTCTGGTGGACTTAAATAGGAATGGATGTATACCAGATATCAAATTGCTATGTCATGTAATGAAGCACATTAACAACTTTAATAGATAAGGCCCGATTTCTAAAATAATGATGACAACTTACATCGCCATCAGTATACTAAAATTTCTAGTGTTCTAGATCTTGCCAGCATTTGGGATCATCAGACTCAAATTTTTAACAAGCTAATGAGTGTAAAAGGATATTTCATTGTAATTTTACTTTACATGTATTTGATTGCTAATAAGTTGAACATGTTTTACCATGGGAATTCGTATTTCTTCTTAGAAATAATTCATGTTTTTTACTTTTGTATTTTAAACTAATTTTTAAAAGTTCTTTATCCTTTCACCAGTTAATGCTTATTTAACTATTAAGGTCAAAAGAAACCATCTTTAGAGTAGAAAAATCTGAAGTATTTGTAGAAATATTAAAAGCTTGTGAAACTTTATCCTATTTGGAGAAAATAAAGTTAAATGCATATGTTTTAATTGTGTCTAATTTTTGCAACTTGTTAGCATATCAGTTAAGATAAAAAGTACTGTCGAAATCTCTTTATGCTCTAGAAGCTTCCTTCTTTGAAGTTATTTTAAAGCTCATGATTCCAGTTACATGGTAGGAAATTAATGTCGAGATTTGATTTTCTGCTACTAAATTTCACCAATAGGAAATCTCAACGTAGACTATATGTTTATATATGCACATTTCCCCAATATGCCAACATATAAATAGACATAACTATAGGCTAAAATGATGTTATACTTCAAAGAATGTTTTAAAAAATATTTCTTTTAGTCATAGGCACTAGTATTAAATTTATACTCGAGATTAATCCTCTGACTGAATGAACATCATGTGGGCAACACCCAGAGTGTGTAGTGGCAGCAGCACGTTTCACATAGTTTTAAGTACAAGAAGAATATAGAATACAGATCTTCTGAGACTCCTGCTAACAGGCTAAGGACCCTGCACTCATATATTAAGTGCAACATTGGTATAATGAATGGCATAAATGTTAGACCTTTTTATAAAACAATACTCCACGCTTACTATATGCATCATTTTTGGTTCTAAAGAAAATTCACTATAACCAAACTTTCCATGGAAAAAGTTCTAATATAAATATCTTTCATCATTAATGTTAGAGAAATGAAATCTCTCTGTACAGAACAGTACTGTCCAGTGTGGTACCCACAAGCCACAGAGAAATTGAGCATTTGAAATGTGCCATGTTGAATTTGTGATGTACTGTGAGTATAAAATATATTCCAGGTTTTGAAGAGCTGGTTATAAAGAAAGAATGTAAATTATTAATATTTTATGTTGGTTGCATTTTTAAATTTTGGGTAAAAGTGAATATTAAGACTAATATCCTTTTAAAAATATAACCACTTAGAAAACTTCAAATTGTGCATATGGGTGGCATTACAGTTCTCTTGGACAAAACCGTTCTGTACCAGCCTCTTTACCCTAGTTTACAATAGAGAAGTAAATACCTTTAAAACATTTTTTCAGTTTTGGCAGAATAGCTCCTTCCTTCATTTGTAAAATGACAGGAAATGTGAACAGCTTCTGGAAGATAATTTTCTATTACCACTGCCAAGATATAAGTGCTTTTCTCATTGCTTTTTTGTCCCTCTGACTTAAAATATTTCTCTTAGAGTTCTTTTTTAGCCTGGAATAAAAAAGTTAATGTGTGTGTGTGTTGTAACATGTGACCTCTCTTAATGTGCCCAGCCTCTTCTTCCTGCATGGGCTAACAAAGTTGATGACCCTGTTGAATTGGTTCACATCTGTGAACTAAGTAGGGGTGGCATTTTGTGTTTTCCCTTTTTGTAAAAGAGGGAATTTAATGAACCACACAGATACCATCTATAGTCTACAAAACAGTGATGAATATTAATAGGATTCAGTCCTAGATTTTCTAAAATGTTAATTCTCTCTGTGAAATTCATATGAGCTCATAAGAATATATAGATAATCTGCTGTTAAAAAGTTTGTTTCTGCCAAAGATTTAATCTTTAATCTGCCACAGATTAAAAAAGAATGTATTATGGGAAAATATCTTCCTTTCCCTGAACAGACTTTTAAACAATTTTTGGTGCTAGTCTCTTAGCAAAGTAGTTTTTGGGGAAAACCTGTGTTTTTGTCATTAAAATAATTGATGGTAACCATGCTTGTTAAGTAGAAGGATTTTTTTCTTTTTTTTTTTTTTTTTTAATTATTTTGTTTGGAACCTTGCCCTGAAATGAGAGTTAGAGTGAATTATAGTCCTTACAAGCCTCGTTTTTTGTAGCTGCTTTGCATGTTGCTTTGTACCTCGTTATTTGTCTTTCTAGTGAATTACCACACCTATGTGGTCTTGCCCAAGATAAATACAGACAAATACTTTACATGCTAATTTGATTTATTTAGTTCATTGATATTATTATCCCATCTATTAAAATGTCTCTCTTTTTCTCACCTGTCAATCCAGTTCGTGTCACATACTGTTCACATCACTTGTTGAAATTCAGATTCTGGACTCTGGGACAACCTACGACTAAGCTCAAAAAATCCCTCTGAGATCAATAGTTGGGGCAAAGAGAGCAGCATTTGGCAATGGCTCTGATCAACTAGACTAGACTTGTCCTTTGTTCTCCCTTCCAGTCTTTAGTGGTCAGCGACTCTTAAACAATCTGCTCTTTGCCACATCCTAACCAACTAGTAGCAGAAGTGATGACTACAGCAATATTTTCACTCCCCAGACTGGTAACCAAAAGGAATGATTCCAGCTGCAGCCTCCCTATTGTACTGTTTTAGTTTACATGCCTACTAAATATTGGTTATTATACTGTGTCCCAATCATGAGAAACTGAATACTGACGGATATATCACCCTAGTCATAAAGTGACTGGGCAGACAGAATTCTACCAGTTACGTGTTCAGCATGTAAAATGACTTCAGCATTCAGGCTTGGGAGTTTCTGAAGGACAATAGCAGGAACATCCTTTCCTCTGGAGATGTTGATTCATTTAGGGCTCCTATGTCCTATGTATATCCGTTCAGAATGACTCAGATCTCAACTTTACCAAAACCCCCAAACTTTAAGAGTTACATCTGCAGTGAGGATGGATAGAGGTACTAGTAGAATCAGAATCAGATAGGTGAAGGGAAATGACAAGGTAGTGATAAGGGAATATAGGTGGTGGTGGTGTCCTAAAAGAGAGAGCTATCTTTCTGAAAATGAGTCATTTTAGCAGAGAACAGATGAAAAGTGTTGATTTGTTTTCTCCAATGTTTATTACTGGAAACTTTATTAGTCACTCGTTGCAAATGCTCTTTATTGAGTAGTATTTTCACTATCTTGTTACATTCTCATTTTTTTACTGATTAGAACAGCATCTTCTGCATGACTTGCAGTAGACATGAGTCACCAAATAAGCCGAATCCTAAAAGCTTTATGCTAATAAGTCATTTTTTTACCTCTACTGTGTCTTGTACCTGGTAAACATTTGAAAAAGGAGATAATAAACCTTTCCTCTTTCAGTAAGGGCATAATCACCAGTCACCAGTTAAATTCAGTATGTTGTTAGAAAAACAGATCTTTATCCCTTAGTTATATTAACGTGGAGTTTGTTGGGCCTGAGTGTTAATATTTATGTTTGCATGATGTTGATGAAAGTATAGTCTCTGCAATTTACTTGTGAGCATAAATATCTGCTGTTTAATATCTCACAAGCTGCTTTTTTTGTTATTTTTTTTTTAATTTGTATATACTATTTGTCTGGGTCAACTCTGTAGTGACAGTAATTACTTGTATGTGTTGTTCTACTTGTTTACATTTGTTATATAAAACCTGACCCTGGGCCTCCCTGGTGGTACAAGGGGTTAAGACACAAACTATGGAGAAATCTGCAGCCACTGCAGATTTGATCCCCGCCCAGGGAGCTACCCACATGGCACAGCAGACCTCTCCTGTCTCACCCGCTGCTCCCCTCAGCAGTGTATTTCAGTCAGCCTGTTCTGCTCTGGACTCTGTCTCTGGTGCATCCTCTCACCCCCTACACCTCTGGCCTGTACCCCAGTTCTTGTATGCATAAATAAATAAATTAAAAATAAATAAAAGCTGACCCTACATCAAGTGAAGTACATGGTTTATTGGTGTGTGTCTGCAGTGATACTTGTCTGTGAATAATGGCCACATACTGAAGAGTCTAGTTTCATCACTAATAACTTTGATTCCTTGTTCTCTTTTCTCCTGACATTTACCAGTTGCTGAGTAGTGTGTAGTGTGTTGTTTCAGTCTGTGACCAGTTGGGATAAACACCACATGGTGATCTAAATGGTGGAAGTGAAATGTGAAGAATTATTAAATTCCGATAAAAGCTGCTATCAGATATAAGAAAACTGATTTTACCCTCTAACTGAGGAAGAACACCAAAGAAGGTACAAACTTGCAAGGAAGACTGGACTTCAGACCTTGGACAAGTTCAGCCCACTGGAGGGCAGAGAAATGAGTCTGGTCAGTAGTCCTGGACAGATTGGAAGCAACTCACTGAAGTGCAGGGAGGGCCAGGTGAGCCACAGCCCATGGCCTGGCACGTGTGAGTGTGTGTATGAGAGAGAGAGAGAGAGAGAGAGAGAGAGAGAGAGAGAGAGAGAGAGAGAGAGAGAGAGAGAGAGAGAGAGAGTGTATGTGTGTATGCACCAAATTAATGTTGCCGGTGCAGACAGGAGCCCTGGAGCATATTGTGTCCATGTGGAAGGACCTGTGGGGAGGTTATCACCAGACCAGGCCAAAGCTGCAAGGTCACTGAAGGACACATGTTCTGGGACCCCCAACCTGAGACAGCACCCACTCTAATGACACCCCCTTCAGCAGCCCCCTGAGAGAGTCCCTTTTCTCCAGTATTCCTCCAGCACTCTACTGAGAAAGCCAAAGTCCTCTCTCTGAACAAAAGATGCTTCAAGGTATTCTGTCCATTATTACAGAAAATGTGTTTTAAGATAAATTTGGGGCTAAGACCTAATGAATTAGCACTGGAATCTGTCATAAAAGGATTCTCAGTGACTTCTTGTTTGGAATTAGCTATGTTCATTGGGAACAAAAGGGCATCAGTGCTTTGCCACACACATACAGGTAATTTAAATAAAATTTCATGTAATTTTTTTCTAATAGAATAAGAAAACTATGCTGCTGACTTGCTCTCAATTATCCAAAACTTCATTGTGGGGAGCTAGCAAATGTAGCTGTTAATGAAGCTTGTGGCTGTCTTATTACAAATACAAATGCTATAGGATTTGTATATAACCGTGGCTTCTAGTCATCCTTACTTTGTGGCTCTCAGTTTATGAAGCAGTTGAAATTTATTTAAAGGAAAAAGCATGAACGTGTATGTACTTAAAACTTATAGAGAGGTCTTCTCACTAATCAGTTATGGAGAGGGTATGTGCACTGGCCTTAGCCTACCGCTGGAATTTCTCTTTAATCCTACAATACCAAGAGCCCAGTACTTCATAAAGGACATAGCTATTGGCTCTTTCTCTTTTTATTTTAATTTACTCCTGTGGCATACAGAAAATTGAAAAAATTCTCTGAAAAGTCTGACCTATACTCTCACCCTAAAAGATCTTACCTCTAATGGGAGACAAGGCAGAGGTTACTAGGAAATGGAAGGTGCCAGAACCAATTAACTCCAATGATTATGTGCATTCCCAGACCCTCAGTCTAAGTGATTAAGTGGGTGGATAGATGGAGAGAGAGATGATCCTGCCAGATATCCTTCCTTTATTAACTTTAAGTGAGCCTAAAGTGAAAGAAAAATTAATTTTATCTAGAAAGTAATTGGTTTCGAAAGATGGTGAGTCCAGGACACTCAGTTCCTTGTCAGTGCCTCTCTCCACTTGCTGCTGATGCGGAGGGTTTTGTGTGCCATAAAAACGTGTACTAAATCAAGAGTATCAGCCAGAGTACCAACACCACTCTGGAGATAGTGACTCCCAGTGTGGTGTGTCTCATATTAGGAACTTAGAAGTCCACCCGCAGGAAGGATTTCTGTGAAGGTGAGTAGGCTGCAGTTGGGAACCTCTGTACCTCCTTTTTTAAAATTGTTATTGAAGTGCCATTGATTTACACCCTCACTAGAGTTTTGATGGTATTGGATTCCCCCTCAGGGGTAGTCATGTAGCATTCTCACCACCAAGCACCTTTAGTCCCCCACCATAATGCATCGTGCTCTCCCACCCCCTTCATTCTAGCCCCTTTCTAACCTACTCACTCTCCGAAAGCTGCAGATCTATGTTCAGCTTTCAAGGGTTGGGTTTTTTTTTTTTTTTAAGATTTATTTATACATACAAAACCTGGGGTAGAGGGCTGATGTGCGGGAGGGTGAGAGGATTCACCAGAGACAGTGGGGAACAGAACAGGCAGACTGATGAAATACACTACTGAGGGGAGCGGTGGGAGAGACAGGAGAGGTCTGCTGCACCATGTGCGTATCTCCCCAGGCTGGCTGGGATCAAACCCACACTGTAGAGGCTGCGGACAGCTTCACAGCACTCAACCGCCTGCACCACCAGGGATGCCCTCAAGGATTGGTTTTAAAGTTTGTCTTTGACCTTTTATTTGTTTTTCCTATATTCTACCCATAAATGACCCCATCCAATATTTATCTTTCTCCTTCTGGCTTACTTCACATAGCAGCACTATTTACAGTAGTTAAGATATAAAGACATCTTAAGTGTCTAAAAACAGGTGAGTGACTCAAGAAGATGTATAGTATACACAGTGGAATACTACTTAGCCATCAAAAAGGATAAACTCATGACATTTGCAACAACATGGATAGAGCTGGAAGGGATTATCGTCTGCACCTTTTTAATTCTTAGGCTCTTACAGATGTCTGTAAGTCAGGACATGACATCAGTGCAAGTTCTGAGTATTTATTACCCTTACCCCACAGGCCCAGACTCTATCCACGTTTTATACATGTGCCAAGAAGGTTTGGGACTATTCACTACTTTAAAAAAATATTAACTAAATTTTCTAATTTCTCCAATATCAAAATGGGAGAGCTTTCAATGAAAGCAGACCAAAATCTGATAATTACTTTTATTATGTAACTACCCACTTTTTCAATTTGATTGACAGTCTTTTTATATTCTTATTATTTTACATTGTCTTTTAAAAATCCTTAACTAGCACAGTCAATTCAGTCACTAGCACAGCCTTCACCTTGTTTCTCTGTTCAAAGAAAAAACCTGACCTTCCTAGGATCCTTATTAATTTTAGCTCCAAAGTCAGAAATCAATATGAATTGCTTTTAGAAGTCTGACAGAAGCCTGCCAGTTTAGCAGTAACTAGATATAGCCCTTAATATGAGCTAACTGCTGTTCAGTATTTTTCTTGGGTAGAGCAAGTGGGTGGATGATAAAAGCAGCATGTTCTCTTGTCTTGCAATAACCTTGATTATACTCAAAGTTCTTTGCTTAACAATAGCTTTGGTTATATTCAAAACTGTCAGAAATGACTGCATAAATATTAAATGTACTACTTGGAAAGTTCTCATTTGTGTGTGTGTGTGTGTGTGTGTGTGTGTGTGTGTGTGTGTACACATAGTGGAGATCTGTCTCCATTTTTAGTTCTTTTAAACCTCAGTTTTAGAAAAAAAGAAGAGAGATTAGGAGTCTCTTTCAACAGAATGTTCTTCCCGTTATTTAAATCTGCCCCTAGCCTATGGAATGTGACCTAAAGCATCCTTCAGAAGTAAATGCGGTAATTACAAAGTCTATGAGAGGCAGAAATGTAGAAGTGTCAGCGATGCCACAGCACAACTAAAGACACATGAGAAAATGATGCAATTTTAGCATAGAGAGAAAAAGTAAAACTAAATTGATGGTTTTTACAAAAAGTTTGTTGCATATTTTGAAACCAAGACAGATTAGTCTTCTGAATTCAGTGGTGTTTAAAAAAAAAAGGTTTATAAAATCAGAAAATGGGATACTAGAAGCAGGGCTTCAACCTTTCAGAACCCATCTAAATTCTCCCACCCAGCATTTGTATTTCAGGCTCAAGATGCCATATATTTACCAGTAGCAAAATTTCAGAATGGGCAAGAAGTAAAATGCTAGTGGCTGGGTAGTGAACTTTCAGAGTATTCCCATAACTCAAATGCACCCACTTTGATGTTTGATGCCTTCCATTTGCTTTGAAAACCAAATCAACTCACAGCAGCTTCCAACAATGTATGCAAATCTAGAAGAAGGGCAAATACTGAAATGGTTTTGTACAGGAAAAGCAAGCTGTTTTGTGTGTCTGTGGAACTGTGTGCATCTTTAGAGAATATTCTGATAGTCAAAAATCATTTACACTGCTAATGTGGAAAACAGAATAAAAGAATAAAATGCTAAAATATACAGGTACACAATTTACTCTCCTAGTTTAAACTTTGCACAGAAAACTAGAAATAGAGTGGCGTTAAGGGAAATAACAACCTTCTGTTATGTGTGTATAATATACATAATATTGTAACAGGGTGGTCCCCAGGAAAAGGAGAAGTTCCAGGTTCCCTGCTGCACCCAAGGGAGGGTGGAGCTGAGCAGGGAGGGAGAAGAAGCTGGAGAAGAGACTGAGGAAGGAAGGAAGCAGGATGGAGAGCCAGAAGACCTGGAGGAGGCACATGGAGCAGAGAGACACTTGAAGAAACTGAGCTTGCCTTTTGGTCGTGGACTGGTTGAAACAGATGTGGGTGAGAGACCCGTGGGGAGGTTAACAATGGCAGCTTTTATCTTGATTTTAATTTTTGTTTTTCCCTCCCAAACTTGTCTAGCTGTTTCTGACCCTTGTCTACAGGTCCCTGCTAAAAGGTGCTTTAGACTTGTGGCAGGTTTTTGGGCCTTGTTCTGGGCCAATCCCGTTTGGGTGGACTTTTACCCATGAGGAGAAGGGTAACTTTGGGTGCTTGATTTAGAAATTATTCTTTGTCTTTTCTGTATTGTTTACTAATTGTATTTAAGTTCCTTTCCATTAAAGTCTTAAATGTTTTGTGTTGATGTGGTGGATGGCAGAACCTATTTAGAGTTGGCAGGTTTGGGGGTTCTAAGGTACCCCTCTCCATGCCCTGTAACAATATATATTTCCCCAATAGGTAATTTATATATGTGTACACACACGCACACACGCGCACGCACACGCACCCGCGTATAAACCTCCACACCCCCCCCCCTCAATAGCCTTGAAAAATGACTAAATGCTTAGCACAGACGTATAAGGTAGACACATCCTTTGCTAACAGGACTTGGCTGGTGGCGACACCTAGAGGCTTAATGGCCAAGTACGAGTTAGAAAGTGGACTTCCTGTTGTATTTTAACTGTCACCATGGCAATTAAAAAGACCTGTGAAAATAGCTCTGAAAAGGAAATCTGCAGTTTTTGTAAAAGTATTTTTGTATATTTAATTACATTAGATTGGAAATGAAGGCTTGGGGAGGGGAAACTGAAATATTTCAGAAAGTTAGAAGGGTGAGAAAGGCAGCTTTAATTAGAGAAAATAGCATATGCAAAAGTTAAAAAATGAGTAAAAAAGCTCAGCAGTTTCCATGATTAAGATGTCAGACTGTGTTCTTGTGATGAGGTAGGAGATAAGGCTGAACCTATGGCTTAACTATGTTATAAGAGATTCTTCTTCCTATAATGATATTTGGGCTCAAAAAAAAGACATTCTCTCACATAAACATTGCTTTCCTTGGGCCTCCCTAGTGGCGCAAGGGGTTAAGACGCAACCCATGAAGCTGTCCACAGCCTCTGCAGCACTTTTTGATCCCAGCTAACCAGGGAGCTACCCACATGGCATCGCAGACCTCCCCTTACTCACCCACTGCTCCCCTCAGCAGTGTATTTCAGTCAGTCTGCCTGTTCTGCTCCCCACGCTGTCTCTGGTGCATCCTCTCAACCCCCACACTGCTGGACTGTATCCCAACCCTTGTATGTGTAAATAAATAAATCATTAAAAAAATAAAACATTGCTTCCCGGGGTTCGTGTTGTAGGAAATTTATGTATAATCCTCATCAAACAGCCAATTGTATTTTTAATTGTATTATTCTACCTTTTTACTAGCCATGCTAATGATAGAAGAAAAAGGAGTTATAAAACCAGAATGGAGATAAGCAATTGATAATCCAATGGAAATATTAAAAGACAATATCTGAAGAAAGATGTATAATATATTTTTCATAAGGCTCTTAATATAGTTCTGTTCTCTCACTACTGGCCTTATAAAAATTTTAGTGAGATTTTCATTAAGGAAAAAAGATTACCGTAGTAAAGACCCAAAGGTGAATTGTTAAGAAATGTGAGACAAATGTGATATTATTGAACCATTTCACACTAAAGAGCTTGTAAAACATCTATTTCCTTACTATTATGGAAATTTTATTTGATCTTTATCTTTTGAATATGGACTAATCCCCAGCTGGTGCTTATTTCACTTACTGACAAAAGATATGAGAAATGTGACTAGAAAACTGGGAGGATCATTGGAAGGAGGTGAAGGTTTGGCGTGATTAAAGCATCACTGGTGTATTGGGGGAAATGTTGGGAATTGCAGCTGTAATCTTAAGCGAGGACCAGAGTATGTGCTGCTTTGGGATTTGGACGTGAAATTGGTATTCTTGACACTCAAACTGTGTTGCAAAGAGCTGCAGCAACCTATGGAGTTTACCGGAACCTCCACTTTAGTCAAAATCACATCTAACAATCTCCCCAGGTGATTGAATTCATAATTGAATTCACTCAGTACTGAATCTAGCTTCCATCATCTTTCCTTAAACCCATCTCATTTACCACTCCAGTGCTCCTTATTGGTTGAGCTAGTGCCTATTATCATTACATGCACTCATGGCAAACTGTAGCCCAAGGGTAAACTCAGAAGTGAGGCAAATGGGACCAGCCTGGTTTGCTAAATTTGAGCAATGATAACAAGATTGAGAACTGAAGTCCACACTTTAGGCATGGTTGGTGCTCAGGAGTCCAGCCATGTTGCCAGGACTCTTTCTCACCAACTTGGCTTGAGTCTGTGTCTGATTTCATTCCACAGAGAGGGTTCTTCCATGCCAAAAGAAAAACAACTCCTGCTCCACGTGGTCCTTAGAGCAATGGACCTTGCAGTCTGGGTCACAGGCCCACTCTGCAGGATAGCCTACCAAAACTACATGGAAGAGGGTGGGTGATTCACGAAAAGAAAAGTTGGGAGACTATTGCCACATGGAAGATACACTGATCATATGAAAATAATCAGTGTCAACTACATCCCAACAAATGAGTGACATCAGCCATTTGGAAATCTTCTGAACATGATCAAAGTCACACAATTCAAGAAGCTATACAATTTGATTTAAGGCAGAGTCATAGACATGACAGTATAAAAGATTGTAACTGACCTGGCACAATATAATACCACAAGTAATGTGAGGGGCGCAGCAGCCTCACAGTGAAGGGAAAGCAAAAAGCAGATCTCTCAGTGAAGCCCAGAAGGGACACTGACAGGATGAGGCAAGTAGTGTCTACCCAATAAAGTAAACATCTACTATATTCTAAACCAGTGGGGCTTTGAAACATTTTGACCATAAGCCAATTGAAAAACACATCACACATCATATTTCAAAACCCTATATATACACAGACACACGCAGGCACACACACACACACACCCACACCCACACACACCAAACATCATAATTATAATAATACTATGCCGCGGACCAGCACAGCAGTAGGCAGTAGACGATGAGGCCACCTCAGGGTTGAGAGAAGCGTGCAGGGTGGTCAGGGCGTCGGCGAAAGAAATGACACACAGACACACTTCAAGAGTGAAAATCTGAGTGTAATTTTCTTTAAGTTTGTGACTAGTATATATATGTTTTCTAAAAGCACAGGAATGAATATCAAAGAAATTAGCTTGCTCGCTGGCTCAGTCTATCACTATCAGGGAGGTGATCTACATAACAAGCAATGACCATTATAGAAGAAAGGAGGAAGTTTAGAAAGACAAATAAGGGATTAAAGTTTGTAGTTCTAGAAAGACGGGGAAAAGATTTTTAGCATTCTTGTAGTGGTTCTTGGTGGTCGTTATCTATTGATAAGCTTCTGCCTTTTCAGGGAACTTCCGTTGCACTTCCTCTGCTTCAGGCTGTTCTCCCGCCGCACGCTGGTTGCCCAGCCGGATCTAGGGACCGTGGCGAAAGCCATTCCTAAAGATCACTGCGGGGGGAGGTGCAGCAGGTATGTAGGGTTTTGCTGTTCTCCCGCTGCGCGCTGGTTGCCCAGCCGGACCTAGGGCCGGTTAGCCCTAAAGGTCACTGCAGGGGGAGGTGCAGCAATACTACATCACTGTTTCAATGGCAGTCAGTGCTCCATGACATTTTCAGTTCAGTGTATTTCATATTTATAAGAGGCAAAAACAGTGCCTGCTGTCAAATAATTCACTGCCCAGTTCAGGGCTCAATACACTTTTCTGTAAAGGGCCCAGTAGTAAATATGTTAAGCTTTGCTGGTCATGTACAGTCTGTTATAGATTTCTCTTTGCTTTTCTTTATAACACTTTCATTCTTGCCTTGAAAGTTGCTCACAAACAGGCCATAGGTTTGATATATTGGTGAACTAATAGTCTAGCTAACTACTCCCTTGGGCAAGCTCTTCCTTCAAGTTTATAGTAGAGGACACCATTTTAAGAAAATTTAATTCCTCCATTCTGCCTCTGGACAAATATGGCTTTCCAAGATGAATGTCCAATGTCTATGAAAAAATGTACTAATCAGAGAACATAATATTCTGGTTATCTTAGCAGTTATTTCCTAATTTCGAATTAATAAAATGGAAATATGATTTTCACAGCCTGTGTGTGTGCAAAATGTGTTTATTTCAGTGAATCAGCTCAGCTCAACATCTATTGAAAATCTTCAGTTTGGAGGCCTGCACGCTAAAAGTTGGTCCTCAGATAAGGTCACCCTCCTGGTGCTCCCTTCTAGGAAGGCAGGCAGCTTCCCTTCTCCCAGCACTATCAATTTTCTTTAGGGCAAGTGACTGAATGATTAGAGGAAGAATTGCTGAAATCTAACGAAGACATAGAGTTCTTGGTGCCAAAAGGGCAAAAAAACCCTGAGTTTCACTCCCTCCTACTTTTTTTGTCCTTCTAAGAGTTGTTTTACTTTTCTGGCTGTCTCTTTTCATGCAGACTACCTACAAAGGTGACTACCAACACATTTTTCTACCCTTGTACCTGCCAAGCACATGCCTCAGCAATAGTAGTCAGCTTCCTCTGTCCTTGAAGCTGGGCTGGCCTAGTGATTTGCTTTGTGACCAGCATGATAGGGTGGGAGTGAGGCTGTACTAATTTCAAGTATCGGCTTTATGAAGCTCGATAACTTCTGCTTTCATTCTGTTCTTCTGGATTCCAGCTACAGAGAAGCCCAGTAAAGAAGCTGAGGCTAGACAGTTGAATAATCTCAGGCCATGGGCTAACTCTCAGAGTCGTCGCACACTAACTCTGAGTATCAGTGCACTTGAATTTTAGTTCAGAACACCTTCGGGGAAAGCTCCTCATGTTTAGTTATAGCAGGCTAGTCTCAGTTTTGCTGCATCAAGTTTTCAGACAGAACAATGAATGAAAAGAATCTTTTTGGAGAAACCAAGAAGCCTATGGTTAAAATACCTGCTAATTAGCAGAGGTGAATTTGTTCACGATTGTTAAATTCCAGAGTCCCTTGTCTGCATAGTTCCTTTTCAAGGTTATGGAAGGAGCCCAAGTAATGTGCTCACATGACTTTATATTTGTATAAGGTAACCATAAACTAAATAAGATTGTCATTTCTTTTTTTTTTCTGATGTACTTTGTCACCCCTCTTCTTGTGTCCAGTACGTTGGACTGACCACAGAACAAAATTTTGGCTAAGGGGAAGGTGAATTGAGGACATACATAGTTTGATAAAATGTTTCATTGATTATGTAAGTTTGTATAAGGAAGTTATTGCTAACTGGTGTAGGGTGAACTCCAGGAACCCTTCTAGTTGCCACTGATTGGCAGCCACAGTGAGATAGAAAAAGAGGTGAACTGAATGAGGATGTTAGACTGGGAGTAGGTAGGTAGTCAGGTAGGATCAGGGTACCCCAAGCCAGCAAAAACTGATTGTTCAGAAAACCCATACAATGCCGAAGCAACGAACCAAAACTCATTCTGGGAAAACTGACAAAGTAACCAGGGAGACCTGACGGGTCTCAACCAATCAACAAGAGATAATAAGGAGACACAGAACATCTGAGTCCTCACGCCACCTTCTGCAAACTCATTTAAACTTCTGCTTCTTGCTCCCTCTGTGACAAACTCCTGGGGTCCCCTCTCTGCTCAGAGAGCTTTCCTGTCCCTCTTATCTGACAATTAACATCTTGCTTTCCTGCTTAATTCTGGTCTTGATGTTGAACTCTCTCCTTGCTGAGACAAGAACAGAGAGCCCTTTGGAGTCTGACTCCTGCTGGACACCAGGCCCTCATCATCATTGTGCTATAAATGTGTCCTACAACTGCTGCCGCTGAAACATATGGGCACAGGAGAAAAATAAGGTTTGTAATACAGAGTCCTAAAAGGGTCTGTGGAAAATCTTCCAATTCTCTGTGTAAAATTGTCCACAGAGTATTCAGTTCTCATGATACTTCATCAAAAGAGAATTCTTTCTGGTCAGGAATGTAGGCAATAAACCACACATATCATTAAAACATCACATGTTTTTTAAATTTTTTTTGATGAGAGTTGTATAAAATAAAAGCTATTGGAATTCCCAAGTCTGGACGTATAAGCAGTAGCAGGTTAGTACATATCTATAAATGAGTCACATATTTTAATGCATTCTAATATATCAGACTGGGTCTTGGCAATTTTAGTACATGCTGTCTTGACGTGGTCAGTAGTTCCAGATAAAACAAACCACAAAATTGAGTATTATCAGTTCAAATAATATTTAAGATTTGTCACTACATAAAAATTGAAATGCCCTGAAATCTTACAATGCATGTATGAGAGAAGTTTCCTAAATATATATAGACTATTACAATAATGAGTTGTGAAGTTAGAAAAATACTTTCCTAAATTATTGATATATTTTTTAAAAAATTCAATCAACTATACTAGAGGAAATAATGATATCTATTTCTCTACAAATGCACAAAATTGGATTAAAAAATAATTTCCAGCAGCTCTCCTGCTGGCCTGCAACTATGCAGATGTTTCTTTTCACAAAACTTTTCCCTTTGCAAAGCAACAGCAACAGCTCTTTCCACCTGCTTGTGTCTGTGCCCCTGTGCTGTTAAAATGTGGGGAAAATTTTTTCATATAAAGAAGTAAATAAAGAATATACAATCAAAAGTGTTAGGAAAGTTATGAGAGATGTGCTTGATATTTA
Source organism: Talpa occidentalis (assembly GCF_014898055.3). Classification (NCBI taxonomy): domain Eukaryota; kingdom Metazoa; phylum Chordata; class Mammalia; order Eulipotyphla; family Talpidae; genus Talpa; species Talpa occidentalis. The sequence continues at coordinate 89,262,686 of NW_023602073.1, forward strand.
ATTATAAGAAATATGCTTTTTTTGAATTAAGGAGTTGGTACTAGTACATTTTTTAAAACAATTTTTATGATTTCTCACTTTTTAAAAAAAAAGATTTATTTATACAAGAATTGGGATACAGGTTAGGAGCATGGGAGGATGAGAGAATTCACCAGAGAGAGCGGGGAGCAGAAAAGGCAGTCAGACCCAAGACACTGCTGAGGGTGAGGCAGGAGAGGTCTGCGGCGCTATGTGGGAATCTCCCTGGCAGGCCGGGAATTGAACCCGCATTGCAGAGGCTGCAGACAGCTTCACAGCGCTGCGCTCAACCACCTGCGCCACCGGGGAGACCTGATTTCTCACTTTTACATACTTTTTTAATTATTAATTTTGCATAAGCTCTTAGAACTATGAAATTTGAACCCACCCTTGAACACAACAGCTCTTGAGCTAAATAAGAATAACCTGTTGAGCTAAATAAGAGCTAACCTTGAGCTAAATAAGAATAATCAACAGGGCCTCCCTGTCCACAGCCACTGCAGCACGAGTTTGAAACCCAGCCAGGGAGCAACCCACACAGCACAGCAGACCTCTCCCGTCTTGCCCACTGCTCCCCTCAGCAGTGTATTTCAGTCAATCTGCCTGTTCTGCTCCCCACTCTGTCTCTGGTGGATCCTCTCACCCCCCTGCACCTCTGGCCTGTACCCCAGTTCTTGTATGCATAATGGAATAAATCTTTAAATAAATAAAAAGAATAACCAACAGTTCTCAGTTAAATAAGAATAACCTGTTCTACCAGAAGAACGGGTCATACTTTCCGGTGTATAACTTTAAGACCGACCTTCAAGATAGTGTTCCCTGGACTTGCAGGCATATTTTTACTAGAGCCTTAAGAAAATGGGCTGCCAGCCTGTGTGGCAAGTATATATTTGGGGATGGCCTGTCTACTGGAAAGCATTATTTTGTTAAGCGTCTCAGGATTGTTGAGATGCTACTACAGGTTTAGTTTGTCTGCTACTACAGGTTTAGTCTGTGGAATTCCACGTCTGTAACAGTGAGCGGACCCTCCGACCCTCCCCCAGCGCCCGCGGCTACCGCTGCAGGCTGTCAGCTACCGGCCCGCGCTGCTGTGGTCAGGTCAGGCAGCTGTGCCTTGTCCTCGTTTCTCTCCTTTTTTTCCCAGCCAAAAGTGAGTGTTAAATGAATTGTTTGTTTTATGATTGAATTCCATCTCCAAACATATTTTTATCCTATGAATGGTGAACTTTGCCGTACCTACCTTCATTTTCCTGATTTCAAGCTTTATTTGTTAATTATGCTTTACCTCATTTCCTGCTTTCAAACAAATATTTTCCTCAGAACAATTCAATTTTAAGCAAAGAGAGTCATTTACTCACAATAAGTTCTCCTTTTCATTTGAATGTATGTTCCCTGGATTGTATCTCAACTACAAATAGGTTAGATTTGTTAGCAAAAAAATGTTCTATGCACTGCCCTCTAATTAGGGTTCTGGAAGTAGTGGCCTGCACTCCCAAACAAATAAATGTATTCCTTTTTTTTTTTTTGACAGTTCATCATTGTTGAATTTATGAAGTGGAGAAAGTACCAGGAAAACCATTCACCACTCATTAGTATTCACTGCAGGGACTTACATGAACATCATGATTTAAAAAAAAAAAAAAACTCTTAAAAAGAAACTGGATATATCATTTAAATGTGTTTTATTTTCAACTGAAAGGTGCATAAAATCTTTTTTCAAGCTAGCAATTTGTCTTCTTTGAAGTTTCATTTTTTTCTTTGTTTCTGAGTTTCCTAGAATTTTTACAATCTAATTCTAATTGCCTAAAGAATTCCATTAAAATGTAACTGATAATCTGATCCAGAATAATTTAATAATTCCACATTTTAAAAAAGAAAATAGACAACCAGTTGCATTTATCTTTAATTCTACTTATCTTCCCTGTCTTTCACAAAAATAAATCATGTGATATTAGAAATAATGCATGTGTACCCTTTAGTTCTTCATAGAGTTTAGTTCATTTAGTATAAGCACCCTACTACAAAGATATTAGTCTAGAAACACAGTGCACTGCCATCAATACCTGTCCAGTCCAGTTATTCATGTAGTTGTGAATTCATTAGCAAAATGTTTGGATGTCTTAGACACCTTTTAAAATATGAAACTGTATGGACTATGTCTTCTAACCATTCATGCTAAATCTCCTTATACTTGGAGACAATGAATCTATTTGCAAGTGGTAGGTAGAGTGTTGAAATTTTTGTTAATTTTTTTAAACAAGTTCATGTCCTCAATTATGCAATCAGCCTGATAATAGATTATTTTTTTATTTCACACCTGTAAAAGGCCATCTTAATCATGGAATAATTTCTATTTATGGTATTTTATTTTCATGTAAATGTCAAGGGCATTTATGGTCAGTGTCGACAAGACCTCTGTGTGAGATGAAACTGGCCTTTAAGTCATTCATTCCAAGCCAGTCTGATCTGTTCAAGTCAGGGCTCACTGTGTGCGTGGAAGTCTTCTTTGTTGTCATAGTTGGGACAGAATGACTCCCTAGTGGAAGCCATACACAAAGCTCAATATGCTTGTAAAATGAAAACTGTTTTTCTCTAATTTATAAAAGATAATTTTGTTTAATCATATGAGCCAAGATTTTTAGGGTTGGTCATAAACCTAAATGGTGAAATTCTTGGTCCTTAAATGTTCTATAAAAACAGTAGCCTCCACTGCTTAGCATTTTAGTGAAATCTCTGAAACGGCAATTCTTAGGCTCATTTTATCGTCTTCACAGACAGGGGATCATAAACTTTAATATGTGCACTGAGCATCCCTTAGGAGGGTCATCCCAATCTTCATGGACAATGATTATGTCTCAGCATTGTTATGAGGCCGTGGTCACCTACCTGTCACTAAAATTGAGGTTGTAGCCACTATTTCACTCTGTTGCCATCCTGAAATGGTCAAGAAAAGGGATAAAATAAAAAAGATAATGACATTGCTGTGTGTTAAGTAATTTCACCAACAGTAAAGATAATTTATTTGATTTGCTCTTGTGCATTATACTTCCTCTACTTCCTGCTCCTTTCTCTGTAGGAATTTGGAAAGAAGTTATGGAAAGGCTGTGTCAGAAGATAGTAAAATTATTACTCAGGATTCCACTCAGAATGTCTTTCCCTCCCCATTCAGGGATGATGATTTTAGCAAATATTCTCTGAATCTCTCCTTAGTCATTTTCCCATGTTTGTTCTAAACCTTTAACTAGGAAGGTAGAGGGTGTCTCTGTTTCCCTAGTCGGTTAGAACATTTTCTTAGGAGCCAGTTTCCTGTGTCTATGGTTCTACTCATTATCTTTTCAAAGAAGCTTGTAAGATCTTTGTGAAAACTAGCCACTCACAACATGTGGCGAGCAGACAGTCAGGGCATGAAGTACCTGAACTTACATTTCTGGTTGCTCAATTCCATCTTTATTCTTGGACTCTTGTCATGTTTTGTCTTCAGAAGTTCTAAATGATTTGTCTGTTAGGACTATATTTTTCCTCTCATAAATCTGACTGTATACTCTATTTCTTGCTACTCATCTATCTCCTATCAGAATACCATCAGATTTTTCTTTTCTTTATGCTTTTCTATTTGCTTTGTGTTATTGGTTTGGTGAATACAAATCTCTTGTCTCTCCTCTTTACATAAATGCTCTAGGTTTCTCCACTGTCAATCTGGCAAGCCCTTCATCCTTGTTTTCAAAAACTTTCCAAAACCCCTGTCCCTGACCTATTGTTCTCTAGCTCCATCTTCTCCATATGCATCTACCTACTTCAGCCTCCTCTTTTGAAATGTGCCTTTTTGCCACCCAGTGCTAGGTCCATCCATTACATGTCCATTTCCCACTTGGAAATGCCTTTCTCCCCCTCTCTTCACTCCAAACAGCCTTCAAGCTCCAACCCAGGTCCTTCCTTTCTTCTTTTGAATTCCTTTCTTAACTATGTCTTCTATTGTCAGCTTATTCTTTTCTGAATGGCTCTATATTTTGTTTACAAATTTCTCCTTTGCCACTTGATTATCACCAATAATCCAATCTGTTTCTTCACCTCTCCAAAAAGATAATGTATTTTGGAGAATAAGGACCACAATTTAGGCTTCCTATTCTTCTCTCCCTTTGACTTTAGCACAGGGCTTCCCCATGGGCAACACTCAATAGGCATTTTTTTTAAGATTTATTTTATTTAATTTAATTAATTTATTTGTTTATTTATACAAGCACTGGGTACAGTCAGAATCGCGGGAGGGTGAGAGAATTCACCAGAGCCAGAGTGGGGAGCAGAGCAGGCAGAAGGACCGAAGTACACTGCTGAGGGGAGCAGCGGGCGGCAGGAGAGGTCTGCGCGCCATGTGGGACCCTCCTCCGGTGGCCGGCGAGCAGCCAGGGATCGAACCAGCGCCGCAGAGGCCGCGGGCAGCTTCGTAACCCAGCGCTCAACTGCTGCGCCACCGGGGAGGCCCTCAATAGGCATTTTTTTGAGCAAATGACCTGCAACTTTTGGTGCTAACCTATGCTGTATGGCACGTGGATCCCTGCTGTCTGAAGAGTGGCTGCAGGGCACCCCGCACTGGAGTAGTAAAGACAGCATTTGAGCAGGCAACAGTTGTCTGTTCAGCTGGATGCTTGGCATTCTTGGAATTTGCCTACCGTGGGGAGGTTGCTTGGTCCTGGCTGCAGTTCAATGACATTCTTATTAGGTATTTCCAAACACTTTATTTACTAACTCCTCTGTAAAATAGGTATCAGCCTCTCTGTTTCCAAAAAGTATTCAGAATCAACTTCTTAATTGTACTTATATAACAATACATGAAAAATACATACTATATATAATTAATAGTAGAGATTATTTTTACAGTTATACGGCACATGTTACAAAACAGTTTTTGTAGATCTTTGCATTCGAGCCTCAACATTAACCCAATAAGGTATAAAGAAAAAGTGACATTGAACTGATCATCAGGAGGATTAGATATTTAATTGCCTGATACCACAGGTTTCTACTTTCAGCATCAATAAAAATTTAGTAGTTTAAATTTGATGTAGATTTTTTTTCCCTGTTAACTAATTCCATATTCCTTCCATCATCCTCCAGTCTTCTAAATATCCTGTCTTATTCTGGTTCCCCATGAGGCAGCTTTGCTTTAGGTGTGACCCATTCCTGGCCTTGAGTTTTGTCATATGTGGTTTGCAAATTACTTCTCCTATGATTGATGGAAAAGTACAGAGGCAGGAAAATTCTTTCTATAAAGGGCCAGAATATAAATATTTTAAGTTTGTAGGCCATGTGGTCTCTGTAGCAACCACTCAAGTCAGCCATGAACATGAAATCAGCAACAGACACTACATAAACAAATAAGGTGGCTGTGTTCCCACAAAACGCTTTATGAATATTGAATTGGAATTACATATTATTTTCATATATCATGAATAAGTATTTTTAAGATTTTTAAAAAAATAATCATTTAAAAATGCAAAAGTCATTCTTAGCTTTTAGGTTTAACAAATACAGGTGGTGGGACAGATTTGACTTGCTGACCTCTGGTACCGTATATTAAAGTCAGTCTAGACATCAGCCAGGGCACTTTAATTAAAGGTCAAATTGGCTTGACCTTAGTCCCTGGTCTGTGGAATTTTAAAGCCGTCACTAAGGTTCCTGTCTGTTTGCTGCGGACATATGCTCTCATGACCTCCTCAACCTCTTGGCTCCTCCTTCCTCACATCTGGCCTCTGTTCTATATCAAATGCAGCCCCTTCACTGAGCTCCTCAAAAGAGGCTTCACCCACAAGCCTTCTGGAACAAAGCAGACCTTACTGAAGATTTCAGAGGAGTTTGTCATAGAAATCCAAGCCGTGACCAATGGAATTGTGACATTATGTTTTTTAAAAGGTCATCATGTCACTTCACCACTATTTTCTCCCCTGTCAAATATTGTGTATTCTTTAAGAAAATCTGTTCAACTTTTTACAAGAGCAGTACCTTTTCTCTCCTTTAAAATGTTGAGCATTCACTCATTCATTTAACGTATATTTATTGGCTGTCTAATATAGTACTGTCCAAAGAAACTTGTTACAGTGATGGAAGTGTTCTATATTTGTGCTGTTCAATACAATGGCCACAAACCACATGTGACTATTGAACACTTGAACAGTGTTTTTAGTGAGTCGGAGGAACTGAATTTTAAATTGTATTTCATTTAAACTAATTTAAATTTAAATAGCCAGAAATGATTAGTTCTGGACAGCACAGATCTAACATGTGCAGGCCATTTACATACTTTGAGAAACCCTGTTAATACTCAATTCCTGAAACTTAGGATGAAGTTGGAACAGGGCCTTCACTGCCAGTGTGCAGGATTTAATTAAAACTCCACAGTTTATCACAGCTGCCTTATAATCAATAACCTTCAAAGCTTTCACTCTTCACTCTTCATTCTATCATGTAACTAAAGACAGTCCCTGGCTTTCAAGGTTCTCTCCTATTTTCCACTTCAGTTGTACACAAATGCAAAGGTTCTATTGCCCCAAGGGCATATTCCTCACACAAAGCACATCTTCAGCCTTGTGTCCAAATGCTATATTGATTCCAGCTGTTTCTTTACCAAGTACATAAACATAACAGCTGGTCTTTGTTTTTAATGCCTCTCCATTTAGGCTAAATATTTCATCTTAAATACTTTTTTAGTATGTTAACATGGAGATGATCCATATGGAAACTATCCTATGGAAATACTGATGGTATGTGTATAATAAGAAGACTGCTCCAGCTAGATTAGTGTGGTTTTGCAATAGTACTGGGCTATTTCTCAGCAATGTTGATGGGTGCTTAATGTAATCACCATAGATCAACACAATCTCTTGGTGAAGCTGAACTTTTGGCATTTTCACAAGGATGTAATTAATCTGTATTATAATCTGTATTATAGCAAAGCTGGAATCACTGACACCAGGCCACATAGAACAGCCTACCGGAAAATATGGCATTCAAATACATGTGCACCTTAGGAAAACCTGGGTCTACAACCGCAGAGGCTTAATTCATGTTGGAATTCACTCTAAAATTATGGGTCAAGAGAGGATGGTACCTAGGAGAGTCAGCATGTTCAGTGTATTCATTATCTCCAGCCTTCCCTACATGTTTGACTCACTTGGCAAGCGATAGGGGTGTGGGGCTCAAGATATGAGCTATTGATAACTATTCTCCAGATGAAAAGACAGGTTGGCTATAAACCCCCCAGTTTAGAACTTGTCCTAGAGTCCTGACAAATGTTTCCCCAACTTTGCTTCTTGGCCTTTGAAAACTCAATCCCTAGGGAGAAGCCACATCTCCTGGGGAGAAGGAGCCTTCTCCCAGGGTTGCCATGCCAGGCAACAGCCTCTGTGGGACAGAGGTAACCTGCAGGATTTGTGAAACAGGACAGAGGTGAGAACTAGTCTAAGCTGCTCCAAGAAAATGTCCCTAGCAATAGGAAATAGAATTCTTCACTAGTCTAAGTGTTGTAAACTCAGAACACAATAAAATTCTTAGAGAGAATATCCCAGGAAACATGAGCTCCAATTAAAAATGACTAAATACAAGTGGAAATAAACTATCAGAACCAAGAGAAACAATAAACTGTAGAATTCAAGTTGGATATTGGACATTTTGATACCAGAATAGAAAATCAAGTATTAGTAGTCTTAAAGAAATATAAAAAGTCTTAAAAAATATGAGTGGGGCAAAAAGATAAAGTGACTAATCAGTTTAAAACAATAAAACTTACAGAACTAAAGAAATATAGAATCACTGAAATTAGAAACTCCATGGATATGTTAAATAACAGGCATAAATTGAAGGAGACTTGTGAACTGGAAGCTACATCAGAGGAAATCACTCAAGTTAAAAATAAACAATAAATAAAAAAGAGGGCTTCCCTGGTGGCACAATGGGTTGAGTGCAGTGCTGTGAAGCGGTCTGCAGCTTCTGCAGTGCAGGTTCAATTCCCAGTCGGCCAGGGAGATGCACACATGGTGCGGCAGGTCTCTCCTGTCTCGCCTGCTGCTCCCCTCGGCAGTGTATTTCAGTAAATCCACCTGTTCTGCTCCCTGCTCTGTCTCTGGTGAATTCTCTCACCTTCCTGCGCCTTTGACCTGTACCCCAGTTCTTGTATAAAAATAAATAAATCTTTTAAAAAATTATAAAAAAAGAAATGAAAAAGAAAGGTTTATAGTGAGAAGGTTTAACTATTTAATTCAGAGTTTGAGAAGAAGGTAACAGAATATAGGAAAGTCAATGACCAAGAAGATAATGAAAATTTTCCAAAATTGTAGACTCAAATTCTCAAATCCAGGAAGCCCAAACAAATCCCAAGACAGAAAAATAAAAAGTAATTTTTGCTAAGACGTGTGAAATGCTGGGACACCAAAAAGTTTATAAAAGAATGGAGGGGAAGAAAAGACAGATTACACTAAAGTTAGACTAAAAGGTAATGTCTCAACATTAATGAAATACAGAAAACAGTGGAACTAAGTACTAGGAGACAGTAACTGTCAATTTAGTATTCTATGTTCACAGAAACTATTTTTTCAAAAATGAGCAAAATATATAAGATTTCAAACAAATGAAAACCAAGAATGTCCGTTGTAAGTGTTCTACATAGTTTAAAAATAACTTGAAATATCTAATTGGGTCATTTACAAATTGTCCTCTGTAAACACACATTATTTCTATCATCAGAAATCAAAGCAACACTGTTACGTGTATTACTATGAAATGTCTATCACCAGAGTTGACACAGGCCCTGATACAAGACAGATGATCCATAATCATTTATTGACTAACAGAATATTTGATTCATTTATTGTTTTCCATCTATTTGATCTCATGTTGATATCCTTTTGGGTATTTAGACAAGCATACCATTTTCTAAAGCCACCGAATACATCAGAGTTCTGTTGATTACATTCTAATTGCTAAACTGGGTTATTTCATGTTAGAAAACTATTAAGAGTATTTTAAATAAATGAAGAGTCAGTGTACATGGGAAGGTAATTGCTGCTAATACAGTAGGGGAGAGATTTCAAATCCCATCCCAGAAAAACAGCTCACATCTAATGCTATAAGGGTCTATAAATATACAGGGCAGTACAGTGTCAGGAGTGCTACTTTGTGAGGAAACAAGTGAGATGATTTTGCATAATGTTTTGGTATAAGCTCAGGTCAGGCTTTGAAGAGCAGTGGATCATGTGGTGGAAAAATACTGCATGGTAATCAAGAAAAATGGGTTTTTATTCTCTAAGGATTCAAGTAGATCATTTGGATACTGAGTCTTAATTTTTCAATGCTGGACTATGGTCTTGAACTAGGTGGTCAAAGGCACTTGAAACTTTTGCCATTCTATATTTTACTACAAGACTTTACTAGTGACTTTATTGTCTTCATTAATAAAATAGCTATAGCAATACGGTATTTTTTTGCTGCATTTTCAGATACTGTGACGGGGACTCCTTGACCATGGTCTGAGTGTATCCTTAAAGCTGACTTGCCCTTCATACATGGTTCACACTAGGGTTCATGATACTTTTAGGACCCCATGAAAACATTTTAATTTCTTTTAAAATTAGAAGAAAAAAGGGATAGAATAATGGTGACTATATAATAATAAATACAGGCTCAATCGCACTTGCCTTTTTTTACCAACAGTTCATTCATGAATATTGTTTTTAGCATTTTTTTATGGGGGAAAGATCCACAAGTCATAATGTGGCTCTATCACTGTAGGTCCTGACACACAGGAATTTGTAAAACTTCAGATTGGATGAAATTTAGGAGAGGTTATAAGAGTTTCTGCATTTTAGGTGCTCTAGATGGTTTTGGTGGAAACACTTAAAAATAAAATTACATTTTAAGATGAAAACTAATAAATTGGTCCCACAATGACTGGGACCAATAATTTACAAATACTACTTACAACACAGAAACCTCCATGGAAGAGTGAAGTTGGGATATCTGTGACAATAATTATAACCAATATTGAGCATTTACGATCAGCCAGGTGCTGATATACCATGTTCATTGTGCTCGCTCAATGGATCCTCATAGCAACCTTATGAAGTGATTATTATTATTATTTTAGTTATAGACAAAAGGGTAGGTTTATTATAAAGAGGGAGAGAAGAATATAGGAAACTTGCATAGACACAAGCGGGCAGAAAGAGCTGCCTGGAAAGAGACAGGTTTGCTAAGAGAGAGGCCTGCATATGCACAGGCGGGCAGCAGTGCTGCTCCTGAAGTGGGGGTTATTACTGGGAAGCTCATTTCATAGAGAAAGAAATGGAGGCATATAGAGATTAGGTTAATTTGCTGAATATCAGAAATAGAACTTGAAAACAGAGTTTGATGTGGGAGAAGGCAGTGCTACCAACCTCAGGCCTCATGTGTGAAAGAGCTCAGCACAGGCCCAGTGAGTCTGCAGGGACCGTGGAGAAGATTGTCCTGGTACACCCCAAGTGGATCAAATAAAATGTGAAAGCTAATTGAAGAAAACATAATTTCTGTCACAACCAAATATTAGATAAAAACCTCTTAGGACATAGCCTGGTGGTATTCTGTAACTTGGCCTATCAGCACCATCCTCGATCCCAAGGTAATTATCAATGGCCCTTTCAGGAAGAATTCATGAAATTTTAAGTTAAAAACAAATTGACAAGTTGCAGAAAATACAATTAGGGAAGATTTTGCCTTTCTAAAATCTGTGGTTTTGGGCCTCCCTAGTATCGCAAGGGGTTAAGACGCAACCTATGAAGCTATCCGCAGCCACTGCAGCACGAGTTTGATCCCCAGCCAGGAAGCTACCCACATGGTACAGCAGACCTCTCCTGACTCGCCTGCTGCTCCCCTCAGCAGTGTATTTCAGTAGATCTGCCTGTTCTGCTCCCCACTCTATCTTTGGTGAATCCACTCACCCCCCCACAACTCTGGCCTGTACCCCAGTTCTTGTATGCATAAATAAATAAACCTTTAAAAAAATAAATAAAATAAAATCTGTGTTTTCTATAGTTCATGATGAAAATGATAAAAAAAAAAAACTGATGAAAATCATGAAAGGATCTCAAATACTGGGATATCAGGACTGAAGATAGAAAAGATAAAAATCCAAAAATATCCTTTAGCCAATGGCACTAAGGGTTCTAGGGATTCCTAATGAGATAAATTAGAAGTTATTATAAATAGCACTGTGCATAGCATTTATAGTTTGTAATAAAGAACGATGCCCAAGCTAATTTAGAATAATTTGTTTATAGTTCTTATTCCATATGGTCTTCATTAAGTCATTTTCAATTACTCCTTTTGTGATGTTTATTAAAGTTTGAATTAATGAGCTTCTCTAATATTTATGTCTATGTCAGATTGACCTCAATTGGTGTACTAATCACGTCCTTTACAGTCATGCACCACATAACCGTAGTGGCCCCACATTCCTTTTGCCTAGTGATGTCATAATTGCCATAGTGTTTTAAATCAGCAACAACTTTATAATGCGATGTTTACCACATCTCTTAATAGCATAATTTTCCCTTGTGCTTGATTAAATTGCTTGGTTTTGGTTCATCATGGCCTCTAAACATGCAAAATCCACCATCCACCGCTGACATTGCTTTCGCACAACAAAATTGCCCCATGACACATTTTTCCAAACATATCCCTGTCTTTAAGCAAGGCATGACCATATTTTCTGAAGCTTTGACACTTTGGGACCTTGCTTACGCCAGAAAACTACCCCTCTCAATTAAATCATTAACGCACCCAGGAATGCATCCTCACATGCAAAGCCTCCAATCCGCAGCCCACACCCCTCATCTCCCTTATTGGACTCACACTCTTTGCTACTCTCCACCTGTCCTTATCACCTCAGGATCCGGGACCAGACAGTGAGGTACACAGCCCCTATGCCCTGGAGCCAGCTGACAACATTCAAAACTAGTCAATCCCAAACCTGCCTTACTGGTTCCTTTCTGGGAAACCACAATTAAATCTCTCTCTTTTTTAAAAGATTTATTTATGTATGCTTACAAGAGCTGGGGTGCAGGCCAGAGGTGCAGGGGGTGAGGGGATTCACCAGACAGAGTAGGGAGCTAGTGCATAGTCCCTGACTGTGGTGACTGTAACAAGGAATCCCCAAACTGTCAATGCCCTCTTGGCCTGGACAGTCTTTTTGTCTTACTTCCGTCTACCTGTCTCAGGCACCCTAAGAGTCAGCTAAGACCCAAACTTATTTTGCTATGTCATTCTATGACCTTAATGTGGGTCAGTGTTAATATTCTTCTTGATAATGAAACAATTTTCCTCCTCGACAGCTGTTCTTTTCATTCCCAAGCAATACTTTAAATGTGGTCATTTTTCTTGATTTTTCACAATTTTGAATTTCTCAGGTTATTCAGAGGAAACTGAGGGTTCATTTCTGAGTGAGGGAAAAGGAAGTAAGGGGAGGCCTCTGGGGAAATCCTCCAACTCTTGGAGAGGAAATTCTACTATTGAATTCAAAGTGTGATTTATTTGCTTTCTTCTATGTTTGTGAGTATAATGGGAATTATTATCTTAACTGGTGGCATCGTGGGGACTGGTTCTCTGGTGCACTGAAGTTCAGATTTCAACTGGGATGTGTTGGTAAAGGGCAAAAGCAGGTGCTCCGAGGCCAAAAGCTGCCTTCTTGGGATCCCCCTAACTCTTAGGTCCCACTAAGTCTTGACCTTCCCAAGTCTCAGAGGAGCACAAGCTTAGGATAAAATGGCTCTGTTTTCTGAGGTGTCTTTCAGAAATTTTCTGCCTTTCTTTTGCAAGAGGAAGACCTTTTTTTGCCAGTTGGTTCCAACACAGAGTGTAGCAACTGTAGGCACTATATAAATGTATGTGGAAACAAACAGAAGACCTGTGGATAAATGGAGGGGAAAATGCTCACCCAATCTTTTGTCAGAGTGATCATATGCAGTTGTGCCCTAATATAAATGAATTTCCAAATCAGTTTTTGCTTAAAAACAAGGCAGTTATTTCCACTTTACAAAGTTAATTCTTTGCAGAAATTTTTGTGTAATGACTGGACATTGGTTTACCTGAAATAACACAGAAAAAATACATATAGGCACAACTTTTTGTAAAAAGATTTATTTTATTTACTTATGCATACAAGAACTGGGATCTAGGCTAGAGGTGCAGGGAGTGAGAGGATTCACCAGAGACAGAGAGGGGAGCAGAACAGGTGGATCTATTGAAACACACTGCTGAGGGGAGCAGTGGGTGAGTCAGGAGAGGTATGCTGCGCCATGTGGGTTAGCTCCCTGGCTGGGGATCCAACTCATGCCGCAGTGGCTGGAAATAGCTTCGTAACACTGAGACTTTAACCTCTGCACCACCAGGGAGGTTTTAAGCACAACTTTTGATACATCTACTTCCCTGTGCCCCATGCCTATGAGCACCCAGGTTCACATGCTGTGGTTTCTAGTTACTAGATCTGCATCTGGTTCATGCCCCTGGACATTCCTACACATTCCACCTACTGAAACTATGCTCAAATTTCCAGGCCCTATCCAAGTACAAACAGTCACCCGGCATTTCTATTAATCAGATTCATCCTTCCCTCATGTCTTTCCACAGCTCCTCATTTGTTCACTGTGAAAACATTTTCTACTTCCCAATTATAAGCTCCTTGAGTAAAAGGAACATGGCCAGCCTTGGTACTTTCCTTGCTACATGCTTCATAACTCGTGTTGTACAGAATATGCTCACGTTTTCCCCCTAGGTACCACTTAAAGTAGAAAAGGAGATATAACTTCAGACTGCTTTAGGATGAAACTCCTTTGAAGTGCTTTATCTTAAAAATTCATGTAAAGTTTATATTCAGGTTTATCAAATGATATTAGTAATTTTAATTAAAAATGTTTAAGATGACTCCTGCATAAAATTTAGATTCCAGAAACTGTCCCACAGTTTATGCTTCAGTTAGTTTGTCTTTCTAACATGCAGACCTTGGGATATATGCTTTTCAGTTGACAGGAGTATGAGTAAAATCTTTATATTGTTTATTGAATTGAATTAAACAAGGATAATGTAAGATATGGTGAAGTATATGTACCAAATGCTGAATAACTGAGAGAACAGAGTCAAGACAGAGGCAACTTGACATTAAAAAAATCTAGAATAGCATAAGCCCCCAATAAGCACTGTACTCACCTTTGCTGATGTTTCCTCCCTCCCTTGGTTCTTTTTTTTTTTTTTTTTTTTAAAGATTTATTTATTGATGTGTACAAGAACTGGGATACAGGCCAGAGGTGTGGGGGGTTGAGAGGATTCACCAGAGACAGAATGGGGAACAGAACAGGCAGACTGACTGAAATACACTGCTGAGGGGTGCATATGGTGAGTTAGGAGAGGTCTGCTGTGCCATGTGGGTAGCTCCCTGGCCAGGGATCGAACTCATGCTGCAGTGGCTGTGGATAGCTTCACAGGTTGCAACTTAACCCTTTGTGACACCAGGGTTAAGAGGCCCCTCCCTTGATTCCTGAACTCAACCTGTGAAGTGATTGTGTTGATATGTTTACAGCACTTGTCCTGAACACCCACAGATGCAGAGACCCACAAAAAGCTGTTCCCACTATTTCCATATGGCAGATAATTTAGCCCATGAACTTCTGGACCCATGTTTATTTTTATGCTTGCTTTTGAATAAAAGCTGAAAAGACTTTATAAGTAACTGACACCTAGAATTAATGTCTTATTTAGCGCAGAGGAAATAGAATCCAGTTTTAATGGATGTGCCTAATAGAGATTTCTAAAATGGCTTGGGAGAACACCAGATTATAAAAAGCCTTAGGAAATAAGTAAATTGCTTAAATCAAACATATAAATAAATAAACACCCCTAACTCTTATCCTCTGCTGAAACAGATAATAATGCTCAGGCACTTGAAACAACCAATTCCTAAACAACACTCCTATGGCCCAAAAGATGCTACATGCCTCCCAAATAAATACTTCCACCATGACATAATAATAGTGGAATCCAACATAATGTAGAATTCTCTGGACTCTGTGGGAAATGTGCTCATGCAAGCATCTTTGTTATAACCTCCACCTACAATCGAATTGATCATAGCAAAGTGCATTTGTAAACGAGCAAGCCTACTTGAGCACAGATGGGACCTGTTTCCTTTGCATCCTAGACATATCCCAGTTAAGTTCCTATTAATATCGGTTGAATGGAGAAGGGAAATACACCAGCACAAGCAATCACATGACAATTTTCTACCTTTGCTCTACTGCCACCTCCTGTATCTCTTAAATTTCTCTTTAAATTTAGCAGGATGTACTTGAACCAGGTGTGAATACATTATGTTTCTCTCTCTTTGAACATTTGCTTGCACTTTCCTTCCCTGCCTGCTAACAAACCCAGCAGAGATGTGTTTTTCTCTAGTCTGGATTTGACAATGTAATGGAATGTTTGGCGTCCATTGCTCCTTTCTTAACGCTTCTCAAGCGTCCCAGCCGCTTGCATCGGAGCTTTCTGAAACAGCCATGCTGTCATTTATGCTTGGCTGTCTTTTTGATGCCGTCCTTATTCCGAGGAATTTCTGTTGCACTTGGCTGAAATTGTATCTACGCAGTAAAATCACTGAGCTGAGGAAGAGCTGCCTGCTTCTTGCTCCCGCAAGGCAAACAGCATCCGAAGAAGCAACTCATCATGGACCCGACGATATTTCCGTCATACTGTGGCGGTGCACACAGGTTTTAATCAACTTCACCGCAGACGTAATATACAGTGGATCCTTTTTGTTTCACTTATTATCAGAGTGAATACACGCATGAAGCTCATTTTCCACTATCATCCATCATCAGCTGCCATATTAAACATTGATTTTATTTTCCCAGGTCAGAAACGATGAAATCAATACCTAACATGGCAAGCTATGTCTGCTGATACCTTTTGGTTCAGAGTCCCTGACAAATTTTAAATAATTCACATTGCATTTATTTTAAGGATTAACTTTGTGGGCTTATAGATTTTAATGTCAGTAAAGGTTAAGAGTTAATTGCACATGAAAAGGACTGCGTTAAATTTTAAAGTGAGAGTAGTTATTATTAAATACACAGGGGTACTGCATTATTTTATTGTTTTGATCTACTAGCTCATTCATTAATTTGTTCATTATTCATTTGGCATATATTAATGCAGCATTTAGCATCCTTCAGAGAGCTTGAAATGGAAAGGTTAAGTATTTCCAGTAAAAGTGCTTTCAAATTGAGAAACTCAAAATAACACTATATCGGTATACTTGTTATATGTTTCAGTTTATTCCTTCATTCATCAAATATTAGGTCCCATTATGTACAGCCAAAGCCCTGTATGCAGAACAATGGATTCACAAATAACTAGTTCCCACTCTCTAGGATCTCAGAATTTAATGGGAAAGAAGCTAACACAGAAAAGGAGAGAACTGGTAAAGAAGGATCTATGAGGTCATCTCATCCATGGCAACCTTATGAGTGGTCTTCTCCATGGGCTCCATAGAGGAAATGAAGAGGCAGAAATCAGAGAAAAGAGTAATGTCAGCTTTGAAATTCTTGAAGTATTTAGGGATGTTGAAAAATTATAGCACCTAACACAGGAATAATAAGAAAAGTGACCAGAAAAAATCAAGAGGTGAAAGGGTATGGTGTCTAACTTCATCCTTCAATCATGGGAAACCACTCATGTTGTTTGTGCTACATAATCTCGTGTCACATTAAAACTTCTCACCTTGCGGTTTATTGTGTTACTTAATTCAGTCTATTTAATGGTAAAGTTAATAACAGTAGTGGCAAATCAGGGGTGGTACAATATAGCTTCCTTTGGCTTTACACCTCACTATGCAATACCATTAGTTCTTGAGAGTGTTGTGAACACTATTTTAGACTCAGAAGACAAGGACCCACTTACTGTTCGGCCTTGTGTAAGTCACTTAGTTTCTTTGTGAACCTGATTCCTTATCTAACAAATGGGGGTAATTCTAACAAATGAGGGTAAGGAGATTACTCCCAAACTATCTTATAGGACTGTAATGAGGATTAGATTCAACAATACATCTCAATCATTTTTTTTAAAACAGCGGAGCATGACACTTGAAAATTGAATTTAAAAAAGTTTCCATGTAAATTGGCTGAAAATAAAGAATCTGTGTAAATTGGTTGAAAATAAAGAATCCATAGCCTCTGATGAGAAAGGCACCCCTAGAATTGTGCAGTGTTTACCTGCACAACCATACATAGCACCTTTGTCAACAAAGGCATTTGATAAGAGAGTGAGGAGAGAATAATAGAAAAGCAGTGTTTGAAGAGATTTAGCTGAGAATTATCCAGAGTCAAAGGACATCAAAAGCACATACTAAGTTTGTTGAGCATGGTAAAGACACTCCCTCGCAGCTCTACCATGAGTGGGCTGTGCACTGATAAAGATATATCAACTTTAGGTGCTCTGATTTCCTTATCAATAACACATGTGTCAACAATATTTATATCATAGAGTTACTGTGAAGTGTAAGTGAATGAAGAATTTTGCTTCAGCACACTAGCACAGAGTAGTTATTCAGAAAATGTTAGCGATTACCATAAAGGAATGACAATTAGACTGACAGCTCATTTATTGCTTGCAGCAATTGATGGCAGAGGGCAATATACTGATATCCTTGAAGTGCTAAGGGAACAATAACTATCAACCTAGAATTTTATTAAGTCTAGATAAATTATTACCTAAGACTGAGACTAAAAAATAAAGATATTTTTAGACCAGTGTAAGAAAATGTACCACTCATATACCTTCATGAGGAGTTATTCAAGGATATACTATGCAAAAAGAAATGAATTCATAGAGTTTGAGTTATGGGAAACAAAATTATTATTTAAAAATTTGTCTTAATTAGCTATTCAATAGATCATCCCTACTATTTCTGGTGTTAAAAAATTAAAATTAGATTAAAAATTATAGGAACGAAGGAAGGAAGGAATTGTTTAATAAATAGCAAAGTGCATAGACTTTGCTATCAATGAAAAAATAATCAATTTAAAAAATAATTAAATCAATTTAAAAAATAATCCAATTAAACATTGGCAGAAGATTTGAATAGACACATAATCGAAAAAGATAGATAGGCAGGCATCTGACAAGATGCCCAACATTATAGAAATTCAAATTAAATCATAAGATATCATTACATACCTACTGGAATAGGAAAAACTGAAAAAAAAATTGCTAACAATGATAAGGAGCAGTGGAATTGTCATATACTGCATGTCAGGATGCAAAATGATACATCTTCTTTGAACAATTGTTTGGCAATTTCTCATAAAGCTAAACATGCAAGAACTATACAAACCAACAATCTACTTCTTGGTATTTTACCCAAGAGAAGAAAACTTTCCTTATAAAAATCTGTACACTGATGTTGATAGTGGTTTTATTCTTAATCACCCAAAACTAGAAACAATATAAACGTCTTTCAACTCTTGAGTGAATAAATAAACTGTGGTATATCCATACAATGGAATATTAGCCAAAAATCAGGCAACCATATTGGTGAGCTTATGTTAAGTCAGGTGTCAGCAAATTACTTGCTCTGCAGACCAAATCCAGTCACACCTATTGGTTTACTTGTTATCTATGGTTGCGCTCATGATACTATGGCAGAGTTGAATAAATCTACACAGCTCAACAATGTTTTGGTCAATGATGAACAATATATAGTCCCAAAGGGCTACACTACAGCCTGGGGGTGTAGTAGCTATATATCTAGGTTTGTACACTCTCTGATGAGTGCACAAGGACAAAATTGCCTAGAAAGAATCCTTGTCTTTAGGAAACACATGACCATGTTTGCAACAGAGGCCAAATGACCCACACAGCAAAAATATTTACTACCTGCCCTTTACAGAAATAGTTTGCTGATCCTTGTGGTAATGTAGGAAGCAAGACACAAAGAACAACATATGTTATGAATCTGTTTATACAAGCTGGAAATAGCAAAACTATTGAGATGGAGATCACTTGTTCCCAGGGGTTGGGCTTGGATTACAGGAATGGACTCTAAAAAGTCTGCATTTTGGGAATATGATGGAAATTTTCTGCATATTATTATGATAGTCTTTACATGACTCTATGTGTTTGCTAAAGCTAACATGACTTAGGTAACTGCACATTAAAAAAATTAAAAAGTGAGTCTTCTTGTATGTAAACTAAAAAATATATTCAAAAAAACAAGGCTAAACTAAGTTGTAAAAATTGTACCTGCATTTGTCTCCACTTTTTGGCTTCAAGTTGCAGAAACACAAATGATTTTGAAGTAGAAAAAAAGAGATGTTTCACTGCTTAGGTAACTGGAAGAACTGCTACTGCAGTTGATAAACCTAAGGGCAGGACTTCAGAGACCAGAGCTGAGAGATGATGCCTGGGGATCATGAAGGCCAAGATTCTTTCTCTGCTTGACTCAAGTCTTATATTCTCTGTCATGCTCTCCTATTGATCTCCTTGTGACAGGGATCTGTCCCTTGGCAGTGTGGATTTAGTAATTCAGCTACAAAGAGAGAACTTTCTTTCCTTTATTTATTTTTCAAATCCAGACGAAAAGTCATGACTGGACCCACAATGTCGCTCACACTTTGATCAATTGCTGTGGCCAAGAGGGAAGGAACCCTGGGACTCACTCATCAGCTGATTCCACCCCTGTTGCCAAGGACTAGTATCTGTTTTGAGAAGAGGACTGGAAAGCTTGTTGGACAGACAAATCCCAGTGACAGACTGAGGCAACTTTATAAACCATGAATTAGTAAAATCAACACAACCACTATTTTAACTCTATTTATAATCACAATTGTTTCTTTACACTAGGCAAACATTGCCTTGAGATGCAGGTTGAAGGAATTTTTAAAAGGTTTTGAGGCTCTCAACCTAAATGGCCATGACATGTAGGACTGGGAGCTGATCTTAATTGTGAAAATATTTATTTTGGATCCCAGTCTATTTTGTTGAAGTATTGATATAACAACAGATGATTAAAAGGGAATGGCCTAATGCTGGTGGTGTCTCCCAAGTTAAAAAACCTCACTCAGTAGACTAAGGTCATACTGTATCACCTTTATGATTCAGCTTTTTCCTTTCTGAAATATCAATCTTTAACAATTTGGATTTTTTTTTTACAATTCAAATCTAGATAACTCTTTCTTTTAAGAAGTAGGGTACAGGCCAGAGTCACGGGGGTGATGAGAAGATTCATCAGCAACAGAGTGGGGAACAGAACAGTCACATGTACTGAAATACACTGCTGAGGGGAACAGTGGGTGAGACAGGAGAGGTCTGCTGCAACAGCCTGCTGGCGATTGAACCCGCGCTGCAGGGGCCGTGGACAGCTTCACAGTGCTATGCTTAACCCCCTGCGCCACCAGGGAGGCCCCAAACTCTCTTGTTAAATGATAAAAGATGCATAATTTTAAAGACTGTTTTAGAAGCCATTAATCATGATTGTTTAAACTTGGTTTACTAATTTTTCTGTCTCTGTGTCAGTGAACTAGAGCCAATATTCTTATTAGGTGGGGAACAGACATACAGAAGCCTTCATTTTCTCTCTTATGCAGTGTACATTATAAAGAAATCATTAAACAAAGTCCAAATCCCTTTCCAAATCAAAAGACAATGTAAGCTTCATTATCTTCTTTTCCTCTTTCCCATTCTGTTATTCTAAGGGCTCCACCTGACGGGGTTAGCTTACACAGAGAAAAGCAAACACACACTAATCACAGGTCCCTACATTAACAACCAGTGACAGGAGGAAAAGAAAAACAAAAGCTGGCTTCCATTTGCCCAGCCTTCTGGTTCATCGACCAAGAAACAGCCTGGGCTGCTCATTTGCGGTCCTGCATTCACGACTTCTTCCCGGGAGGAAACCACAAAGAGAATCATTCACCCTCAAACTCTCACACTTCCAGCCTGGGGAAGCAAAAGCAGATGAAGCAATAGGAATATGACTTGCCTGCGAGCAACTCTGAATGATTTCAGAGAGGATTTATGTCACGTAGTCTCAAGTTTTCTAAACCTAATTTAATAAATATACATCTTCTTTGCAGAATACCACTGAATATTAGAATCATTTTAATCTTTTTCAACTGGAAATGGAAGCAGTTTCTCATTACTGGCAAATCCTGTCAGTATTACAGCAGCTGCAGGGAAATTAATTCATCCTATTTTTTTTTCCTGTGTATTAAAATGTTATCACAAATTTTAAATTTCTCTACCATTCTACTTTAAAACTACATGTTTAAGTAATGCAGGGTATTTAAGTTAAAGTTCAAAATGTTTTTAAAAATTTATTAAGTGAAGATTCAAAATTATTCCATTAATCTAAAAGCATTTAATATTCACATTAAGCAACGTCAATCTAATAGCATCCACAATAGAAGAGCTAATCTCCTACTCAAGAGCTAATCTCCTACTTGTTTGAACATGTGTGGTGGCATGAGTGGTTGATCAAAATGTTTCCTGTTTTCCAGAATTGATGACAAACGCCAATTCTAACACTAAATGTAACTAAGTATCCCACCGTTAAGTTCCAGAGAATAATTAGAACTGTATCTAGGTGTTTGTTGATTGACATCACTGATACAAAACCTCCACTTCAATATCAGCCTCCTTGATTGAAATGAGATGGCCCAGAGGAAAGAGGGGGAGCTTGGGTGAAAGGAAAGCCAGTGAGGGCCGACTGGGGAGTTAAGAGTTCAGCAGTAGTACAACTGGAGACTCACCTAGGGTATTCTCCGTCCAGAATAGATCATTTTTCACACATCTCTCTAAAAGCAGGACAAAATTATTTCAGAAACTATCACAAGTTGTATGGACAAACTAAATAATGGGCAGAAAAAAAATACAGTGAGAAATGTCTTGTTGATTATGTAAGCAAAATCATGCTAGTAAGAAAAAAATTAACAAAATAATTCAGGAAAGTGGAAATAGTGACAGATTAATATATTTTAATTATATAAATGCATTTTTTTGAAAAAAGTGAAAAATATTATGCATTCATAATGGTATAGCACAATAATGAATAACATTACAGGTTCTGAGAAGTCTTAATTTCGTCAAAATGGATCTGTAAACATCCATTATTTGATTCAAATGGCTCTTCTTCACAATGATTGCACAGCCAGATTTGACAATCTATCCTTCCTCATGGTTGGTTGAAGAACTACTTTTTATTCATTTTAATTTCAAAAGCCTTATTTTCCACATGAAGCAATGCATATACAAACAGAATAGGAAAGTCTAAAGCATAAGGATACATTTGGCAGAGATTTACAAAATCCTATTTCACAATAAGTTCCAGATATTGCAATACTAAGCATGCCGTTGCTTCTTTGAGGTTTATTCTAGCAGCTTTCAGAAGTCGCTACTAAAAAAGTTCCACTAAAATATTTTAACTAGTAAATGCGACATAAATTTTTATCATAGTCCGTCAAAACTTTTTAAGGTTTTCTTCTGCAAAAATCAGACAGATTATTTCATCTCTTGCTTTTCAATCCCAGCCATTATTTACATCTCCTAGCGAAAAGATTAGCATCTCTTGTTATTTCTCCTGCCATTCTTCTTTAAAATTTGATTTTTTTCATGTAAATATGAATTTTCTTATTGCTTATTGATTGGGAGGAAAAACTTTTTCTCTACCAACTTATGTTTGAACAATTAGGGATCTGTGAAGTATTTGACAACAGACAGAATAACAGAGCAGAAATGTGTTATGCATGTGGAGCACTCTACAGAAACACCTTGGGATAAAGGTTTATAAACCAGCTTAATAAGGGGGCAAAATGGGAGTGGGAGATTCAGAGTGGGAGGTTCTGATGAGGCTTGTTTACACAATATTCTGAAAGATCCCAGTGCCCAAGGAGGATTTCCTCTGTGCCAGCTGACTCTCGCCAAGCTCTGCTTTGGTCAGATAAGGGAAGTTATTATAAGATCTCTTTTTGTGTCTGCTGTAGTTAGGATGTTTTCATTTTAATAAGTTTTTTTTTTCAATGCTATGTGGCATAACTATATAGTGTTCTTCAGAATCTTTGTGGGTTGATCTTCAAGTAACAATTTTAAAGCTTATTTTTCCACTCTACATTGTTCAAGGCTGATTTTGGCTATTTGCGAATACCTAGGGGTCTGATTAAACTCATCTAAAATTTCATGCAAGAAGTGAAGATAACTCTGAAAAGAAATTGCATGTTATTGAGAAATTTTAAACTAATCCTCTTGGGTTTATAGTTTATTTTGGATTGCCTGGCACTTTTAAGATTGAAATGAACTTTTCAAACTTGTTCTTAATGGACAATCCCATAATGAGCATGTTGTCCAGTCTGGGAAGGTCTTTTCACTGTTGTGCGTACTAGAATGTATACACAATTTTTGCTTCTACTCTTCATGCTTCACACACTGATCAAGTGTGTAAAATGTTCAGATACTTCCATACTGAAGCTGGTAAAAGCTGAAATAAAGGAATAATTTGCTATTTCTGGAAGACTGTTGCTGAGCCCGCAAAAGAAATTTTGGAACAACTGACTGGTGATGGGTGACCATCACCAGGATTCCCCATCAATGAGCTGAGCATTAAATAGATAAATAACTTTTCCCAAAGTTCTGACAGAGCCACATGTACAGCAACACTTGAAAAGAACTCTGCCAAGGTTCAAGGAATGCTTTATACGAGACATACAGAAGGGTCAGAGCAATTCCTTTGTTGGGCCTGACACTGTGAGCATTTGTTATACTTTTCACGTTGTCACATCATTGGCCTTGACTGAGGATCGTGGTCACCCATCACCACTCAGTTGTTTCAAAATTTCTTTTGCATGCTCAGCAACAGTCTTCCAGAAATAGCAAATTATTCCTTTATTTCAGCTTTTACCATCTTCTTTTTGGACATATCTGAACACTTTACACATTTGATCAGTGTGTGAAGTGTGAAGAGTAGAAGCAAAAAGAATTCCCAAGCAATATGCTTTTTTAATGTCTGCCACTGCTGAATGATACCACTGATTTAATGTTTAACATCCTTAGTTAAAAGGATAATATATTTCAACTTTTTAAACAATGTATTCAAAGTCAGTAAAATATTATATGTAAAAACTGAAATAGCATGCACTAACCCTAACCAGATATATCTTACCTTGAAGTCTGCATTTTCACTCTTTTACATTTTAAACATAAATAAAAACTCTGAGTGTCCACATAGACGAGCAAAAATGAAAATCTCTATCTCATTCTCCTTACAATCTTTGTACTATAGGGGCCTCCCTGGTTGTGCAAGGGGTTAAGACATAGCACTATGAAGCTATTTGCAAGCCACTGCAGCACGAGTTCCATCCCCGACCAGGGAGGTGATCCACATGGTGCAGCAGACCTCTCCTGTCTCACCTGCTGCTCCCCTCAGCAGTGCATTTCAGTCAGTCTGCCTGTTCTGTTCCCCGCTCTGTCTCTGGTGAATCTCTCACCCTCCTGCACATCTGGCCTGTTCCCCAGTTCTTGTATACAAAAATAAATAAATCCTTAAAAAAAAACAATCTTTATACTATATTTACAATTTAACTTTAAATCACTATTTGAATGCGGGACTATGAATTTCCACAGTGTTTTCCAAACCAGAAAAACTTACTCTCAAAAGGAATGCTACTGCGGAATTCCCGTGTGTTGGGGCCCAGCTGACTAATGGGGAGTTCTCCAAATTAACTTCTTTATAGAATAAATATTTATTAAAAGATAAGCAATAAAATATATTAATTTAAAACACACAAACATACTAGCCCATAGTTGTCTACAGCTGAGGCCAACAAAAGATATTTATGAGGAGTAAAATTTTTTCACTGATACTGTTAGAATTGCTGGTGTGAAAAATAATAACAGTACAGAACACTACAAAGCAAAAACTGGCAATTATAAATCAGAGACAACCTGCAGGAAAGGAGGAGGAAGAGGGATCAGAGGGAGGGAGGAGCACAGGGGACTGAGGTGATGGTGCACGGGGGCATTGGTGAAGGAAACTATGGGGACTACACCTGAGGGAGCTGGGGAAGCAAATATTGTTTAAAAATGAACAATGATGTAAAAAAATTAATGTAAAAAAGATTTAATAAAATCAAGTGCTTCATAGCTTAAAAAATAGAATTGCTGGTGTGTGATGGTAATAAAAAGCATATTAACTTACAGTCAGTTTTTTTTTAAGATTTGTTTATTTATGCATGCAAGAACTAGGGTACAGGCCAGAGTGTGGGGAGTGAGAGGATTCACCAGGGACAGAGTGGGGAGCAAAACAGGCACATTGACTGAAATACACTGCTGAGGGAAACAGCAGCCAAGTCAGGAGAGGTCTGCTGTGCCATATGGGTCACCTCCCTGACCAGGGATCGAACTTGTGCTGCAGTGGCTGCAGATAGTTTCATAGGCTGTGTCTGAACCCCTTGTGCCACCTGGGAGGCATTAGTCAGTTTTAAAATTCTCCACAGATAATGCACTGTCTAATTGCCTGTACTGCTGTAGACTCCTCTACCATCGTACCCGTGGTACACCACCTACCCGCAGTGATTCTCCAGCCACAAGAAATTTTTTTAATAAGTCACAAGAAATCTTTTATTTTAATTTATTTTTAATTGTATTACTTTTTATTGAGGTAATGTTGGTATATAACATGTACAATTCAGAGGTATTAGTTCACACCTCTTCAAATGGATGTCACCACATCACATCCACCACCAAGGCACAACAATCCTCCACCATAGTCCATTGGGATCACTCCACACTTTGTCCCCCACTCCTCTCACCTCTGCTGGTAGCCTCAATTTTGTAGTCAGGTTTCTAGAACTTGCTTGGGTTTGTTTTTTTTCTGCTACTCTGTTTTGTTTTCTATATTCTACATATGTGTTCTTTGTAGACCTTTGAAATTACTCTTATCAGATGTATGATGTGCAAATATTTTCTCCCATTTGCTAGGGCATCTTTTCATTTTAATGATAGATTCTTTTGCTGTGCAGAAGCTTTTTGGTTGATATAGTCCCATCTTTTTACTTTTGCTGCTGTTGGAATTAAGTCCCCAAAGACATCACTGAAGCCAGTGTCATAGAGTGTTTTGCCTAAGTTTTTGTCTATGTATTTTAGGTTTCAGGTCTCAAATCCAAGTCTTTGATCCACTTTGACAAGAGAATTATTTTTAAGGTCTGTGGACTCATATAAATAGGGAAACTACTATCTTTTTTCACTTGTTATTTCCTTTCTCTTCATGCTTGATGAAATATCTTGGTTTTCCAACGGGGAGAACGTTGGTATAATGGCATTTTGTGGCGGAAAGAGGATAAAACTGTCCCTGAAGTTCTAAGTGGGTACTAGTGATTGAGACCCCAGATTTGGATTATGGTACCGAGGGAAGTTGCTTGGGCTAAGTCAAGGTAATGACACTATCGATATATTGCAAAAGAATACAAACAACAACCTCATTACCATGGATGAGGGCTGCCTTGATACCGGAAAATAGGAAACCTATTTTCTCTGTAGCATAACATGGACACAACTTTTTTTTTTCCATTTCCACCCTCCTTGCCCCAGCAACCCTCCCATTTCCCCTTCCAAATTTCTGGAGCCTCAAGCTTGTCTGTGCTAGCTGGTAGGCTGAGGGAGAAGGAGGAGGGTAGAAAGAGACCTTTAAATTGAATGTAAGATTAAAATTTTAAATGGGAAGGATTAACGTTTAGCAAACAAAATCACCCTGTCTTATAACCACATGTTTGACAAGTTATGCAATCAGCCTAAGTTATCAATTTAAAATGTAGGCATGTGAGGGGTCAATAGAGCATGATTAGTCTAATTTTGGGACAAAAAATAGGAACTTTCATTTTCATACTTGGATAAGATTCTCCTTGGGCCATTAAATATCGGTTGTATTCCATTTGGAACAAGACACATTGATTCACTTCTGTTCCCTGATGGCTACTTGATGGGAACATAAAGTATGTTGTTCCCCCAAGTCCCTCATCCAGTTGTCCAGTGCATCTAACATCTGCAATAGTCTGGCACATGACTTTCAGGGATTTGCTCCCTTAACATTAATCTGTGGGTTTTGAATTTATCCCCACCTCACTAAGGATTCCCGAATCCCAAGGGACAGTCATTTAATTCTAGAGCTCATTCCAAAGATATGTGTGTGGGTCCAATATGCAAGAAATTCTACCTCAAAAAGTAGCCAAACCTTATTGCAAGAATCCTTGAAACTCACCTTTCTTCAAATGACATGATTTCCCCTTTCTGTTTTCCAAATTCCCATTACATTTGATTTCTTTTTCTTTCTGCTGGTTTTCTTATCTTTCCCAGGGGAGTGCCCCATAATTTTCTTATGGACTAGATAATTATAAAGTCTAAATAATTTCCTTTTATTTCCACATCTCCTAAATTGTTAACATTCCCAAATCTTCCATTTAAATAGTGACTAGAAATTGTTAAATTTGAGTGATGTATGTGGAAAGCATTCCATCATTGTAATACTGAAAAATCTTTCAGGCTATTGATTGTATTGGGCTAAGAAATTGCTTTTCTTGTCTGTGTTTACAGAAAAAAAAAGAACATGCTATTTCTAAAGTGTTTTATCTTTGGGCTCATTTCTCTTTAAATGTGTAGCTATTGAGCACTGTTTATCTTTTGTGACAAAGACTGTAAAGATATTTTTAAAAAGATGTGAGGCAAATTTTATCATCGCCATTATTAGCTAGGAAGAGTTTGAAAATGTTTTCTTAGAATTCAGATACTCTGCTATAATTAGTATATAATGAGCAGGATCCAAGTAAGAAAAGATTATAATACCTCATTTGGCATCATTAGCCAAATCTCTAAAAGGTTTTTAAGGTTATGGTATGTATATGTTTCTTGATTTAAATGTCCATCTGAATTCTGCTGCTGGATTTTGTCAAATTCATATTTCCCTAAATGCCCTCAGACCTCTGCTGAACCAGGTCACATAATACACCCTCTAGTAATGAGAGTCCTTCACAAACAAGACATAAGGTTGCTGTCTACAGGGTGAGACTTGAAATAAGTCGGATCAGTCGGGCATCTGGCATCTTTTTGTGAGTGCAGAGAATTGAACAATATATTTCAAGGAAATAATATTACTTATATCTTCCAAAACCCCAACCAAAAGAGAGAGAGTCTCATATGTGTGAGGCTCTTTACAGTTTATACCAGATAGCCACATTTCATTTTGTTTTTATAAACATGCTTTTATTTTTTTGTAAATCCATTCCTTTGTGTGAACCATGTGATTTTAAAAAATCATTTCTTATTAGGGTAACATTGGTTTACAACACTGTATCTTTTAAAAATGGGAATGGTAATGACACTATTTTGCAAAATTACCGTAAGAAATGATAAATTTTACATACATATTTTAAAATATATTCTTCCTCATTGTAAGTCTATGATGTAGTTATTATTATTCCCATTTTATAAGATACTAATTTACTTTCTTCTTGTCCTGAGGTCAGTCCACGCTTTTCTGTTCTTCTTCCATTTTGTTTTTTTTTTTAAATATTTTCTTTTTTTTTTTAAGATTTATTTATTTATTTATACAAGCACTGGGTACAGTCAGAAGCACGGGAGGGTGACAGAATTCACCAGAGCCAGAGCGGGGAGCAGAGCAGGCAGAAGGACCGAAGTACACTGCTGAGGGGAGCAGCGGGCGGCAGGAGAGGTCTGCGCGCCATGTGGGACCCGCCTCTGGTGGCCGGGGAGCAGCCGGGGATCGAACCGGTGCTGCAGCGGCTGTGGGCAGCTTCGCAGCCCAGCGCTCAACCACTGCGCCACCAGGGGAGGCCCTCTTCTTCCATTTTGACTCCACATCCAATGAACTGAGACTCATTCAGAAGCCCTGGAATTAATTCTCAGCCCCCCGCACCTGGAAGCGTTCTCTGTGTGACTCATGGTGTCACTACAGTGACTATACTGTCAATTTCAATATGAAAAGGAAGATTTTGTCTCCAAAAGTGTCTTCATTTCTTATTGATCCAACATAATACAGTTTATGTTATCAGCCATTTTTAAAGTTCATACACAAAACATGCAAGGGAATCTCAAAAGTATAAACAACTAAGATATAGAATAAATCTCATATTTCAGTTAGTTTGATTCAGATTAAAGAAGCAAAAAATATCCTCCCTGTTCACTCACTGTTACATCCCTGTTGTAAGTTCTCTCTGTAGTTCTAGTTGTGGTTCTTCTAGGTCATCCTGGTACTCCTTCAGCTGAAGTAAGTTCCCTAAATCCCAAGAACAACTGGGATCTTTTCTGTTTTGTTTCCAGGATTCTTGCTTAGATTCTTGGAGTAACTATTCTCTTTTCTGTCATCTGACCTCTGTCTTAGGACCATCAAGTCTGTCCAGGGAATTATCCAGAACTTACTGGTCTCTGTTGGTTGAAATGCTGCCTATTTCTAGCCTTTGGTGACAAGATAATGAGAATGTCAACTGACTCTAGTTAAAAACTAGGAATTCATGAAGAAAGGAATCCCATCTTGTTTACCTTTGTATTTTCATCACATAGTACAGTGACTGGCAACTACTATAGACTTAATAACCATTAATGGGGCCTCCCTGGTGGAGCAAGGATCTGAGCACAACGCTGTGAAGCTATCTCCAGCCACTGCAGCATGAGTTCGATCCCCTACCTGCCAGGGAGCAACCCACATGGCGCAGCAGACCGCTCCGGTCTCCCATGCTGCTCCCCTCAGCGGTGTGTTTCAGTCAGTCTGCCTATTCTGTTCCCCGCTCTTGTCTCTGGTTTATCCTCTCAACCCCCACCCCCACACCTCTGGCATGTACCCTAGTTCTGGTATGCATAAATAAATAAATCCTAAAAAAAAAAAATAACCATTTGTGCAAAGAAACAGAGAGAAGAGGACAGAAGGAAGGAAGGAAGGGAGGAAAGGGTAAGTGGGGAGTGAGGAGAAATCTGAGCTTTCTTGTGTACTAAAATGAGAGAGGTAAATGAATTGGTCAAACAATGTAATGGTTAGTGACAAAACCAGGACTTGGAATCAAATCTGTTCATCCCAATTTCAATATATTTCCTCTGTACGTGTAGCATGAGGTCCTGTTGGTCATTTCCATTTTAATTTAATACATCCCTAAGGGGCAGATATTCAGATATTCTTCAGTTTTCCCACACTCAATGAGCTGAGTGACCTCCTCTGTGTAATCTCTGAGTCCCCTACCCCCTAGAACCTATAATTTCTCTAAAAGTGTTACTGCTTTCATCATAATTCGTGGTGTCCCCCAGAGTCCCCATTTCACTTGGATAGCAGAATTCACTGACAGAAAAATAAAATCGTTTAACCCATGTAACCTGACATGATATATTCACAGCCCCTGAAACGTGAATAGGATCAAAATTTCACATCTTAAAAGATGTAATTAATTTATTATAAAAATGACAGTTATAGTAAAATATCCAATGTTTCAGAGGGTATAAAGTGAAAATTAAGAGTCCTACCTCTCTATCCTGAATTCCAGTGTTTCTTTCTAGATATGAATGCTATTAATAATGTCTTGTGTATGCCCCCAATAATCTGCCTCACGAAAACAAGCATATAATAGACTAATAACACAATTGACATTCATACTTAAGAACAATGTCAAATGAAGAAAACAAGTTTCAGAATGATAAAGGAATAAGAAAGCAAGCTGAAGAGGTCATAACACTTAGGCAAAGTTAAAAGTTCATGTAAAACGATAATATTGCATTGATTGCTTATATATGTATGGGAAAAGTATAAGATAAATAAATCAGAAACACTAAATTTATGATTCTTGAAAGATAGTAATGTGCAAGGGACAGAAGATGAGAGACAAAGGGACTTCAAGGTAATCTGTAATTTTTGTACACACATTGATCGGTTGATCAGTGTTAAGAATCGCCATTTCATTGGGCCTCCCTGGTGGCACAGCGGTTGAGCGCTGGGTTGGGATTCGATCCCCGGCTGCTCCCCGACCACCAGAGGAGGGTCCCACATGGCGCACAGACCTCTCCTGCCGCCCGCTGCTCCCCTCAGCAGTGTACTTCGGTCCTTCTGCCTGCTCTGCTCCCCGCTCTGGCTCTGGTGAATTTTCTCACCCTCCCACACTTCTGACTGTACCCAGTGCTTGTATAAATAAATAAATAAATTTTTAAAAAAATATATATATATATTCATTAAAAAAAAAAGAATCGTCATTTCATGAGTAAGTTCATGGGTGAGATGTTATTTTCTGCACATTACTTTTTAAAAATTTATTTCAAATAAAAGTGTTAAAAGCAGATTCATTTGATATATACTGTCTTACTGTACTTTCTCCATTTAACAATATATCTTGGAGAATTTTAATAATTTTAACATACAGAGATCAACCTTATTTTAAGTAGCTGCATGTCACTGAATTTACATTAAAAAATAGTTGTAATTCTAAATTTTATTTCTGTATATTTGGGACACATAAAAAATGTCCCACAAAGATTACAAACCATTTAATTGTATTTCAGTTTACAGCTCCCCTATGGATGAAAATTTGTTATTTACAAGTTTTGTTGTTGTTACAAATAGTACTATTACAAATATTACTGTAAAAGATCTAAGCATGCACCTGCGTTTTATCACATACCTCCAATGGGCATTAAATTATTTTTTCTAAAATGGTTTTGGCTCACCATAGAATTTTGATATAATATTTAAAATGGTGAGTCCTAGCAAAATTTTTGGTACAGTCATTTACATGGATTTTTTACCTAGTTATTTCAATCATGGAAATTATTTAAGACTTGGAGAAAAACAGCAAGTCTCTTTCTAGCAATAAATTTAAATTTAAGATTTGTTGTTAACATTACTTGAGTTAAAATTCCACTATCAGAATACTTTTTAGTGTTGGCTTAATGCCTCACCCCTGGGAGTAAATGTTCAATTGGTCCATACTTTAGCATTATTGAATTTAATCAGCTCTTTTTCTAAAATTAGTTTTTATTTTTTAACTTTTAATTTAAATAACCAATCAGTTTATTTAATGTTTTGTTTTTTATTGAGGTCGTGTTGGCTTACAACACTGTATATGCTTAGGTCTTCGTAAGTAAATAAACTTGAACAACTGGTGGCACAAGGGGTTAAGTCCCAGCACTATCAAGCAATCCCCAGCCAGGCAGCTAACCCACATGACACAGCAGACCCTCCTTTCTTGGCCCTCTGCTCCCCTTGGCAGTGTATTTCAGTCAGTCCACCTATTCTGCTCCCCACTCTGTCTCTGGTGAATCCTCTCACCCCCAGCACCTCTGACCTACCCCCCAACTCTTGTGTGCATAAATAAATAAATCTTTAAATTGAAAAAAAAAAAAAAAGAAACCTTGAACACCAAAGTGTTTTTAGTATATCAACACCACCTTGTCACTTTCAACTTCAAAGAAAAAATTTGAATTATAGCCATAAAGATTTTAAAGTTTGTATCAGTTGAATGTGAAACTTCTAGAAAGATTTGTGGTGTTGCTAAAATTGTCCTATACATTTTGGTTCTAAAATTTTTCCTGAGCTTTATCATTAGAGGAATTACATTAATTATTTCTAATCACTCTCATTTTAGGCTTTCATTGATATTGCCATTTATAGGAACAAATATTCCTGGAAATTTGGATGGATGTGCTGAATTTGGCTTCAGTGCCCATAAAGGAATTGTGATAGTATGGTCACTGGATAGACTTTTCTCCTCATATGCATACAATCCTATAGGAAACAATGGTCAGCAGTCCCCCCAACATAGATAGGCATTTTTATGTTGTTTTTAAAATACAGTGAGTAGAGGGAAATGTATCTATTTTTTAAATGGAGTGGAATGAAAACCAACTGACAAACAAATAAAATCAAGCAACCATTCTTGAGTTGTCTAAACCTCCTTGTTTGGGGGACTTTATAGTCAGTGTGTTGGCTAATCCAAATTTTCCCTGGGAGGGAACTAGCCTTCACTTCTAGGTCCCATCTTGCCAGCCCACAGGAATTGCGGCCTACTTCTTTTATTTATGCTTCTGTTTTTGTCTGAGCTATTGGAAATCCTTTCATGTGATTGTGCTCAATAATCCTAATAGTCATGATGGAAGTTGGACGTCAGTTCTGCAGAAGAGGGGATATAGAAAAAGAATTGAACATGTGAATACACTTGAGGGTGGAAGTGAGCTTAGTGTTCTCTTGCAATTTGAAGACAGATATAAGCTTGGGATCAGAAATGCAGATATAATCTAATTAGCAGCCATGTTATTCTTGCATTGCATATCACTTCAAGGATTTGCATACTGTTGTCACTTTATGACTGAAGAAATAGCTTTAAATTTGTGCTCTGCTAAAATATAAAAAAGTATAATGCCGATTTTAGAATCTGTAGTTGTAGGGTAAGGAAAAAAGTATCAGGATAGAGGACGGAACTCTGTGGTCCTGAATGCATGCCTGATGGCGGGCACCTGGAGTAGGGCGTGGACATATATAGATGGGATTCACCTGGGCTAAGACTGGGCTTTTAAGGGCGGCGTCACGGGGACGCCAGCAGAAGTAGAGGAAGCAGAGAGAACCAGAGAAGGCCGGAGAGCCCAGAAAGAGTGAAGACTTGCTGGGGGGTGGGAGGCCTGCCAGCCTCCCGGCCCCCTAGAACCCCCGCCAGCCATGTAACTGGTAAATCCCAATAAAAGCCTGAAAAGCCACTGAGGGCTCCAGGACTCCTCCTTTACCCGGTCTGCTGATCAGAAAACCTCCTCCGTCCATTCCTGCCCCTACAGCAGTGAATGAATTTCTTTTTAGAAAAACTAGGTGTAAGTACTACAAGGGCAGGAACGGACACGGTGCAGGTTTTCTGTGATCCCATGCAGACAGGAGTAAAGGAGGAAAGAGTCCTGGAGCCCTCAGTGGCTTTTTGCAGGCTTTTATTGAAGTTTACCAGGTACACAGAAGGCAGGGGTACTGGGGTGCTGAGAGGCTGGCAGGCCTCCCAACCCCCAGCAAGTCTTCACTCTATCTGGGCTCTCTGGCGTTCGTTCTCCATTGCTTCTCTTTCGGCTTCTAAAGGCTTCTGCTGGCGTCCCCATGATGCCGCCCTTAAAAGCCCAATCGAATCCCATCTACCTATGCCCACACCCTATTCCAGGTGCCCGCCATCAGGCATGCATTCAGGACCGCAGGGTTCCATCATCTATCCTAATGGCGGGAGGGCAGAAAACCCTGACATTTTTTCCTTACCCTACAAGTACTATTTACATACAAATACCTCACCCTGAATGTAGGCATGTATAAATTCATGAATAATTTTAAAGGACAGCCACCGATTTAACAGAGAAGCTAGGGCTCATTAGTTCCCTGAAAAGGATTGATTCTTCATAGTAGAATGGCACATACAGCTTCTACATAATTTGTAATGAATTGAATTTTCCTTCGGCACACCTAATTAGTGACTCTTTCTTTGCTACTTAAAAGGAATAGACATTTAACCAGATAAGTGTTTGGAAATTCTGTTAAAATGCCAGACAGGCATTATGTCCTCATGTCACGAACTCTGCAGAAAAAAGCATGAGAAAAGAGAACACTTTTTGCTGGAAAAATTAAATTTGTCAGGGATCTTGCAGGTTTTGGCCATTTGCAGAATTAATCGGCAAAATCTAGGTGAGGTATCTCAATTCAGCTGTCAGCCCTGTTTTTTGATTGCCTCTCGGCCTTGTACCTGGATATCCGGCTTTTCAGTGCCCCTAATGGTAAATCATGTGAATCACTGGAGAACTTTTCTTTCCTCAAGGGTTTGCGCACAGATTTGCTTTTTACCACATTGTAATACGGACAGGATCAGTCCAGAGAGAGATACTGGCTCATGGAGTAGGAAGCGGACTAAAACATCTATAAATAAATTTCTGTTCTATCCATATACATGTTTCACTCATTAATTCAACCTTGATCATTTCTGGCAATACTGTAAAAATGGATGCCATAGTAATTCAGGCTTGTCTCAGCTATTCTTGGTATGATCAATCATTTTAAAACCTCATATTGCAGGGCCTCCCTGGTGGCGCAGAGGTTGAGCGCTGGGTTGCAAAGCTGCCTGCAGCCTCTGCAGCGCCGGTTCGATCCCAGGCCACCAGGAGAGGGTCCCACATGGTGCGCAGACCTCTCCTGCCGCCCACTGTTCCCCTCAGCAGTGTATTTCGTCAGTCTGTCTGTTCTGCTCTCCCCTCTGGATCTGGTGAATTCTCTCACCCTCCCACACTTCTGACTGTACCCATTGCTTGTATAAATAAATAAATAAATCCTAAAAAAATTTTTTCTTAAAAAAAAAATAAAACCTCATATTGCATAGATTAGACATTTAAAAATCTTGTAAGTTTTAATACAGTGCATCTTGAGATAAATTATGACTCTACCCGTTTCCTACCATTAGCAGCACCATATATACTGAAGTAAGCCAAACATTAAACAATAATTACCCAGAAAATGTGGAAGATGTAAAAAAAAATAGAGGTAATTCAGTGAGCTGAGTAGAAAAGTTCGAGCTTATTGTCTTTCAGCAAATAATCCAATTGCATACTATCATGTCAACTAAAGATTAAATCCTCTGGCCAAGGATGAGGAATTTGAACATTGTTCATGGAGTGCTAACAGGAGAAAGAACCTGTCTTTCTACATTGAAATGATTTGTACTAGGAGAAAGCAAGTGCACCAGCCCTGGAAGACAATAGAAACTGACCACTTCTTAAGTCAAGATATTTAAGAAAATTATGACATTGACTTTGTCTCTGAACTTTCTATATGCCATATTGAGCAACAACAAAAAGTAGTCTTCAAATAGACAGTATATGAGGTTAATACATAGTGTATAACTTAGAATGTATTGTAACAAAAAAGGCATAGTCCTTATGAGAGAGAAGTTCTACTTTCTTACCATAATTTAACCAAAGAACATTCTTTCATACTTTTTAAAGATATTTTCTATGTTACAGTCTGTTTTAAAATTTGTAAAAATTAAAGGTGCATTTATATTAACTATTGATAGACTAATTATTGACACTGGTTTCTCACAAATCTAAGTTCCCAAAAGAATGAAACATAAAACAATAATAGAAAAATAAATACGTGTGGATAAGTGAAAGAGAGGTGTGAATGCTCAAAAAAGGCAAGTTAAGGGATTGGAATTCTTGCTATAACTGGTGCACTGCTGCAGGAGTTAAAAGCAGGAAGTACTTGTTGAGGTCAAGAGGGGAGCGGACCATGAAATTAAATTTCAGAAATGGTGATAACAGAGTTGGAGTAAGACCCAGATTTTGATATGCTGGGGGGTGGCAGGCGGGTAGGGGAGAAATGTTGGCTAAGACAAGGTGGAACAGACTATAAGGGCTCACACCAGGAGAGACATCCAGAATGGAGTGAAGGATGGGACAGGGACCCGGAGGCAGCCTCTCCTGTAAACAAGGGGATACAATCAAGGATCTTAATGAGGGCATGCCATCACTGGCTAAGCCAAGGCTGGGACTTTTGCAATAGAAAGATGAGAAAATGACTGGATTATTTTCTTTGTTGTTGTTGAGTCTCATCAGCTCTTTGCAGATTTTTGTGATCAGTCCTTTATCATTAGTGTTGGGTGCAAAAATGTTCTCCCAGTTGGTGGGGTTTCTCTTTGTTTTTGTTATTGTCTCTTTTGCTGTGCAGAAGCTCTTTAATTTGATGTAGTCCCAGCTGTTTATCTTCGCCTTCACTATCACTGCTTTGGGTGATGTGTCTGTAAAGATGTCTTTGATGTGCAAATGGGCAGAAGAGCTAAAAAGAAACTTCTCTGAAGAGGAAATGCAAATGGCCAACAGGCATATGAAAAAATGTTCAACATCACTTGTCATCAGGGAAATGCAAATCAAAACTACCATGAGATACCATCTTACACCAGTGAGAATGGCACATATTAAAAAAACTAGCAACAACAAATGTTGGCGAGGGTGTGGAGAAAAAGGAACTCTTCTGCACTGTTGGTGGGAGTGCAAACTGGTCCAACCACTGTGGAAAGCTGTGTGGAGATTTCTGGACCTACTAAACATAGAGCTTCCATATGATCCAGCAATTCCACTCCTAGGTATTTACCCAAAGGACACAGAAACATCAATTCCAAAGAACACCTGCACCCCTATGTTTATAGCAGCACTGTTTACAATAGCTAAGCTTTGGAAACAACCCAAATGCCCAAAAATAGATGACTGGATCAAGAAGATGTGGTACATATATACCATGGAATATTACTCAGCATTCAAAAAAGATAAACACATGCAATTTGCAGCAACATGGATGGCGCTGGAAGGGATCATGCTCAGCGAAATAAGCCAAAAAGAAAAAGAAAAATACCGGATGGTCTCACTCATAGCAGGAATCTAGAAAACTTAAATAAGGGACCAGGAAAATGAATAACTATAAGAAAGTGAAAATCAAAATCAACAAAAAACTATGAACCAGAGACACTTTTAGGGGGGCAGGGGCGGGAGGGAGGGATTGGGGTCAGAATGGGGGGGCTGCAATTGTATGGGGAATATAACAATAAAATTTATTATCTAATAAAAAAAAATAAAAATAAATAAATCTTTAAAAAGAACTGTAAAAAAAATATAAATATAGTAATGTATAAGCTTTAATACACAGAAAAAAAAAAAAAAAAGAAAGATGAGAAAATGACTTGGAAACAGCGATGGGGAGGAAGGACGAGAGCTTCCTCATTCTGTAGAGAAAAGACTGCTGAGGGGTATGCATCGGTCATCCAAAAAAAAAAAAAAAAATTGAGTTCTCATGTGAAAAAGTCAATACAGGCAGTGTTTTCCCACTTTTTTTTTCATAGTTGCCTCCCTATGGAACCACTTTTGTTATAATTTTTTATCTTAACTGCCCCACCCCTGCCATGAAATTTTAACTGCATGCATGTACTATTTACCTGTCTATGTACTGTATGTATACTGTGATAGATACATGAAGAGTAGCATTTTGCACCCTTAGAACAATTTTTTTTCCTTTTGGGGGTGATATTACTCCTTTTGTAAGAAAGCAAAGAAAGGCTGAGATGACTATTGTAGTTTTGTCAAATAAAAAAAAAACAAACTTAGGAAGAAGAGACTATTCAAAAGGGTTTATTGCAAGAGGAGAAGGGATGGTTTTCCTGGGGCACAGAGGTCAGGTAAAATTCAATTTTGTCATTCCTCTGGAAGGACAGATTTTTACCTCTTTGTAAAGATGTTTCTATGAGGCACAATTTTCTGAAGATGAATGGGTTGATATTCCTAAATACTGGATTTGTTCAAGTGACTACTGACCATTGGTAGGGACGCTGCCGAGGTCAATCATGTGTCACAAGATTGGCTCAACACATGGATTGAAAGGCCCATCTGACCTGGGAGTCTGTGACTTTCAGAGTTGAGAACTAAGAACTGAGAACATCACTGTCCACTATGGAAAATGCCTCGGATTACTTTACAAACAGACTTCCTCACCAACTCCTATGTTAATTAAAGCCCTTTGAACTTGCCACTCTCCTTGCCCTGTGAAGTCTGACCCTGCAGTTTCAGGTGAGGAAAGAGAGAATTCTTATCCAAAGCAGCCAAGAACCCTAAAAAATCAAAAGAGGAAGCAGCTCAATTATCAGCAGGTATTGCACTGGCAACAACACACCTATAAGCAGGAGTCATGGAGCAGGCCTCACAATGTAGGATGCTGCTGAACAAGTAAGATCCTGGGCTTTTTATTGATAGAATAATCATACAGCATCAGTTACATGGGATAGGAGGGCAAAAAGAAAAATGTGGGCTAAACTAAAGAATGTGTTTTTGTCGAGAAACCCCACCAACTGGGAGAACATTTTTGCACCCAACACTAATGATAAAGGACTGATCACAAAAATCTGCAAAGAGCTGATGAGACTCAGCAACAACAAAGAAAATAATCCAGTCAAAAAATGGGCAGAAGAGCTAAAAAGAAACTTCTCTGAAGAGGAAATGCAAATGGCCAACAGACATATGAAAAAATGTTCAACATCACTTGTAATCAGGGAAATGCAAATCAAAACTACCATGAGATACCATCTCACACCAGTGAGAATGGCACATATTAAAAAAACTAGCAACAACAAATGTTGGCGAGGATGTGGAGAAAAAGGAACTCTTGTGCACTGTTGGTGGGAGTGCAAACTGGTCCAACCACTATGGAGAGCTGTGTGGAGATTTCTGGACCTACTAAACATAGAGCTTCCATATGATCCAGCAATTCCACTCCTAGGTATTTACCCAAAGGACACAGAAACATCAATTCCAAAGAGCACCTGCACCCCTATGTTTATAGCAGCACTGTTTACAATAGCTAAGCTTTGGAAACAACCCAAATGCCCAAAAATAGATGACTGGATCAAGAAGATGTGGTACATATATACCATGGAATATTACTCAGCATTCAAAAAAGATAAACACATGCAATTTGCAGCAACATGGATGGCACTGGAAGGGATCATGCTCAGCGAAATAAGCCAAAAAGAAAAAGAAAAATACCGGATGGTCTCACTCATAGCAGGAATCTAGAAAACTTAAATAAGGGACCAGGAAAATGAATATAAGAAAGTGAAAATCAAAATCAACAAAAAACTATGAACCAGAGACACTTTTTGGGGGGTGGGGGCGGGAGGGGAAGGATTGGGGTCAGAATGGGGCATTTGCAATTGTATGGGGAATATAAAAATAAAATTTAATATTTAAAAAAAAAAAAAAAAAAAAAAAAAAAGAATGTGTTTTTGTCATCTAGGGCTTCGGGGGAACAAGAGTCTGCTGACCAGATATTTCTTATCTGCTCGATGACCTAGTGTTGTAACCGAAACCATACCCCAGATCCCCAGCCATGGTTCCAATATTGTCAACAAGGTGTTTCACTGATCAGCTTCTGGGGTCCCTTGTCATACATCAGTCCTTGGCCCCCGGGACATTCCCTGTCAATCTTTCTGCTTTTGATTGATTTGAAAGGCACCTTGTAAGGTTTGGCTCCTATGACAGGTTGATGGGGTGGTTCTGACCTTGTATAGGAATGCAGAACTGCAGGTGACAGGGAATGGTGGCCGAACAGGCCCCTCAAGTCTAGCAGAACCACAAGCAGATAAATTGAGTCCTGAACTTTTTGGAGGGTGGAGGCAGTTATTTGTAGGACTAACTGGGAAAGGATGACTGGGATTCTAAGGAGGGAAGAAAGAGTAACTACAGATGAGTTAAAAGGAAATGGTTGCTTGGTGGGGAAGAACTGTGGATATTTACCTACATCTCTTCAGAGGAGTCATACTAGGAGGGCGGGGGGACTTCAGGGGCAGGATTTACACCTCTCAAGCAGCTCTCTCTCTGCATGCCATGGGCCAGCATACTTAATTTATCTTCCTGGGTCTTTAGATCTTATTGTCAAATACTCTAGGAGGGAACAGATAGAAATTCTCTTTCTTAAAGTGCTGGTGTTTTGGATTCTTTCAAATCTGCCTTTTTTTTTTTTTTTCACATTTTGATTCTTACAGAACATCAGCTATCATTAACTTTAAAAAGAAGCCTCATATGCTGCCTCCCTAGTGGCGCAGGGGTTAAGACGCAACCTATGAAGCTATCCGCAGCCACGCAGCACGAGTTCCATCCCCGGCCAGGGAGCTACCCACATGGCACAGCAGATCTCTCCTGACTTGCCCACTGCTCTCTTCAGCAGTGTGTTTCAGTCAGTCTGCCTGTTCTGTTTCCCACTCTGTCTCTGGTGAATCCTCTCACCCTCCACACCTCTGGCCTGTACCCAGCCTCATGTATCTTATAGGGTTCCTGTACCTGTTTCTCACTTCTTTTGGGAGCTGTCTTTCCAGTTCATTAATCCAGAATCTTGACTAATTGTAGCTTTCCTTTACTTTCCATTTTTCCCCAATTCGTTGCTTGATTGAAAGAAATTTTGTGAGCTACATAGAATTTGTTTTTCAATTTAATTATGTTTGTATCTAATGTCAGTAAAATAGTTAAATACTTAAAACCCAATTTGATTTTTTCACTCAGTAAATTTAAACATGTTCTATTTAGTTTCCAAAGAAAGAACTCATAAGGAAAACACCTCAAATAGTCACATAAAGATATTGAATTTTAATTAAATGTGGAATTTGGCTTCATTTCATGCATAAAGGGATAAAGCCACATTGGAGAAAATTAAAGAAGTAATTTAGAAAAAAATCTTGCTTGAAGTATTTTACTTAAAATCTCCAGCTCTGAACTAAATAACTATTTAATTCCTTTAGATAACCAAAGAACACTTAAATAGAAATTAAGAAAATTGTTTTTAGGTGTTTGCAGTTTGAGGCACCCATTAAATGGATTTCATTGATCTTCCCTTGAGTATACACAGAATATTTAAAATCTTATACATTAGCTAGTTAATTCAAAATTGGGCCCCTATTTATGTCAGGCAAAGTGCTAAGAATACAGAAGTGAGTCCAGCTGGTCCCTGCTCGAGGGGCATTTAATCCTATGCTGTTCCAGGGAAGCAGCCAGGCAAATGACTCAGAGAGATTTGATTGCAGAATCTGATTATTCAAACTCCAGCTCTACCTTTTCCAAGCTGTAAAACGTTAGACAGATTGTTCACCCATCTAGAGATTTAATTTCTTCATCTGCAAAAAAGGAGTAATAGAATAACTTCAAAAGTGTGCCCTACTAAAATATGTAGAGTATGTTAAATATTTAGACTATATTTGTGAATAATGAATAGAAGGAACTTGGCAATAGAAGTAATTAAAAACATTATTAAACAGCTCTCTTCCCAAGACTGCCCATCTGTGTCTATGCAGGTGTCTCTCTTTTTTCTGTCTCCTTTTCCCTAATAAATCTGTGCTTTGAAAATGTAATATATATATATATTAAAAAACAATAACAAAACCAATACAATGTAGTGTGTGTGTGTGTGTGTGTGTTGGATCTGGGAAAACGCAAGAGAGAGAGATTGGACAAGAAAGTGTCATTTGGGCCTTGCCTGGTGGCGCAGTGGTTGAGCGCCCGGCTGCAAAGCTGCCCATAGCCTCTGCAACGCTGGTTTGATCCCCGGCCAAAGATGAGGGTCCCACATGGCGAGCAGACCTCTCCTGCTGCACCTGCTGCTCCCTCAGCAGTGTATTTCTTTGTCAGTCTGCCTGCTCTGCTCCCCGCTCTGGCTCTGGTGAATTCTCTCAACCTCCTGTGCTTCTGACTGTACCCAGTGCTTGTATAAATAAATAAATAAATCTAAAAAAAAGAAAAAGAAAGTGTCATTTAACCTCAACTTATGATAAGAAGAGGAAAAATCAGGTAGAGAGACATGCAAGAGTGAGTAGTGAATTTCTGTCAAGGGCAGAAGAATTTAAGAACTTGTGGAAAGAGAGATCTCTTCCATCATAGTTGTAGATATAACAAGTGTTCTTGCAGAATCTTCAGCCCCTCCTGGACTTATAAGGGACCTCTATAGAATCAAGA
Source organism: Talpa occidentalis (assembly GCF_014898055.3). Classification (NCBI taxonomy): domain Eukaryota; kingdom Metazoa; phylum Chordata; class Mammalia; order Eulipotyphla; family Talpidae; genus Talpa; species Talpa occidentalis. The sequence continues at coordinate 89,305,283 of NW_023602073.1, forward strand.
TTGGAAACCAGAGATCTGAGAGACAAATCATATGCACTAGGTTTTAGTTTGCCTGGCAGTATGTTTTTTTAAAAAGTTTTAAAAAGCCATTTTTTAAATGAACTCACTTTTTTTTCAATTTTACATAAAATACAGATTCATGACTTCTTTTGAAATCCTGGAGGCTTTGGTCTCACGGCCTGCAGTCTACCAGGGCAATAAATAGTTGGCCTCAGGGCCTCCCTGGTGGCGCAGGTGGTTGAGCGCCACACTGTGAAGCTATCCGCAGCCTCTGCAGTGCAGGTTTGATCCCAGCCAGCTGGGGATAAACCCACATGGTGAGGCAGACCTCTCCTGTCTCACCTGCTGCTCCCCTCAGCAGTGTATTTTGTCAGTCTGCCTGTTCTGTTCCCTGCTCTGTCTCTGGTGAATCCTCTCATCCTCCTGTGCATCTGGCGTGTACCTCAGTTCTTGTATAAATAAATAAATCTTATTTATTCACTTATTCTTAATAATAACCACATCCTTAGATGATAGTTATGGTTCTCTCAACGTTCTTGTTAATACTACAAGTCACAATACCTGCAAGCCGTATAATGAATGACTGTATCTTTCTGAAATGTATCTTCAATGAAAGAGTGCCAGTAAATAGCTTCCAAATAAATATTAAAAGAAGAGAATATTTAAATCCCCAAATGCAATGGATTCATGTCTAAGTCCTTAGGTTCTTGCAACCAAATTTCTATCTTTTAAGCTGCAGGCATTTTTTGCCATTGCTTTTGCCACTAACTCTGTGAGGGAGAAGCAATTATTGGCTTTGGGCCCACACCTGGAGTTTACAGTTTGCTCTTCACTTATTTAAACACTTCTCATAAGCTCTCCTGGTAATTCTTAATTGCTCACCCACAGGCATAATCTATTGCCCCAAAGGGACTATAAACTCCTCAGAAGTAGGTCAATTGGAGTTGAGCAAGCAATGGGTTTAGGAACAGAATAGGTGCTCAACGTTTATGTGCAGAATGGAAATACAAATGCTTACAAGACATTTGTACTAGTGTCTCCCTGGTGGTGCAGGGGTTAAAGTAAGTGCTATCAAGTTATTGGCTGCCACTGCAGCAAGAGTTCAATTCCTGGCCAGGGAGATACCCACATGGCACAGCAGACCTCTCCTGTCTCACCTGCTGCTCTCCTCAGCAGTGTATTTCAGTAGATCTACCTGTTCTGCTCCCCATTCTGTCTCTGGTGAATCCTCTCACCCCCATACCTCTGACCTGCACCCCAGTTCTTGTATGCATAAAAAATAAATCTTTAAAAAAGAGAGAGATTTGGACTAGATCCACTAAACTAAGCAGTCAGGTGGAGTGGAGAGGGGTGAGTCCATGGGAGACCGAGAGGGCACAAGGAAGGCTCAGGTCACAGTGATTAGAGGCATCACTCTTCAGAACACTTAGGTTCAAAGTCTGCCCCTGCCATTAGATATGTGTCTTGGTTTCTTTATCTCTAACATAAATGTGAGTCTTAAGGGGAATAATGTCTTAGAATCTTTGTGAGGATTAAATATAGTTACTTCAAAAATGTCATCACAGAGAATCCCAATGAGTATGCTTTCTGGAGGAGGTAACTTTAACAAATACAGATCATCTTCAATGACCAGAAATGCATGTTACTCTGATATGCTGTCTCTGTGGAGACTTGAAACTTTGTTCATGGTTGTTCTTGAAATTTCGCTTCTACAGTACAAAGTATTTCTGCTCCTCTCTGACCTTGGTCCTAGCCATGTAGCCAGGTTAGGTTAGTACAGATTACAGACCCACCCCGACCTTAGCTTCTTTTCTTCTTTTATCAAAAGCGTGCAGCATGTCAGAAACCCTAACTTAATGCACCCTGCAACCACAAGCTCTTGTGCTGGCAGTTAGCACCCTCACCAACACTCTTCCTCATTGCATTGCAAACTGTAAATAGAACTTCCCTTTTTCTCAGCCTGTCACCCTCTTCCATAGTCTTTGTAAGAATGGACTCTATGGGACATCTCTTCATCCATGCCCCTTTGTACACCCTTTAAAGGTATATTGACTATCTATTGCTACATAACAGACTTCCACAAAGCAGGTGACTTAAAACAATAAATACTTATTATTTCATAGTTTCTATGTGCTAGAAACCTGAATATGATTTATTTAGAATTGTCTTTCACAAGACTGTAATCAAGATGTTGGCAAAGTCATCATTTCATTTGTCTTCAGTCCAGACCTCCTCATAACATCTCCACCTGCACATATAATGACCAAAATGCTTTTTTTTCCCCTTGGATGCATCCCCAGAACCCAGAATTCCATGTGTCCCAAAGTGGACTCTTAGACCTTCTCCCCAAACCTGTTTCTCTTTCTTTATTCTCTAAATCAGTGATTGACACAATTGTCCACTTAGTCACCAAAGTCATGTATCTCCTCCCATGTTCCCTACATTTGGCTAGCAATTACTGTTGATTCTTATTTCAAATACCTCTCATACTCATATACTTTTCTGTACCTCTTGTCCCCATCTTGGATTCTCTCCCCAATTAAAAAATGGGCAAAAGATTTATAGATACACTTTTCCAAAAGAAGACATGCAGATGACCCACAGGTACATGAAAAAATCACAACCTCACTTATTATAAGAGAATTACAAATTAAACCACTATATCACCTCATGCCTGTGAAAATGGCCTCTATCAAAAAGACTGGAAACAATGAATATTGATGTGGGTGTGGAGAAAAAGAAACACTAATTCAATGTGGGTGGGAATGTAATTCAGGGAAGCCTCTGTGAATAATGGTGGCTTCTTTAAAAACTAAAAATGGAAATATAATATGACCCAGAAATACCACTCCAGGTATTCATCAATGAATAAGAAAATGCCAATATGTAAGGATTCATGCCCCCTTATGCTCATAGCAGCATTGTTCACAATAGCTAAGACATGGATCAACCTATATACCCCTGGGCAGATGACTAGATAAAGAAATCACGACATGTATGCTCAATGGAACACTACTCAGCTATCAAAAATAATCAAAGAAAATAAACAGGCAAAACACAACAAAAATAACTGTTAGACTCTGTGAACAAAACTATGGTCACCTGCAGGGGGTAGGGGTGAGAAAGGAGGGTAGAGAGCTGGTAATGTGATGGCACAGGAGCTTTAGTGGAGGGCAAGCAATGCATGTGCACTTCTTGAGGTATGAATCCATATTCCCGAAAGTATCTGTGTGTGTGTGTGTATGTACATGTATGTATGTATATATATAATAAATGAATGGCAAATTAATAAAATTTTGATGGAAAAAATCCATATCTGTTTTAAAGTATATTCTCATTTTTTTCCTATTTAAAATTCAGGAATTAGAAACTAAGTGTACAAAATAAAATAAATAAAAGTCTTCTCTCCTACAGTCTAACTAAAAGAGCAAATTCTTTAGCATGGCACAGAATACCTCCCAGAGGTACCTCTGTCCATCTTACAGGCAGCCTCCCTCTTTCCTCTTTTGTCATCCCCTAAACTCTAGCCAGGCTCATCAAATTACACTTTACCTAAAATGGCACCCTGTTCTCACTCTACTCGCCACTCTCCCTCCAAACCATCTGTGCCTTTGCTGCTCCTTTTGTCTGGAATGCCCTTCCCCACCTGCACCCAGCCATCTGCCTAGGAAACATCTACCCAGCTCTTTTTTCCAAAAAGTGTAATTTTTTTTTCTTATTAAAAAAACACCATATTTTTGTTGCCAAAGAAATGAGTAAAAAAATATGCAGAAGCATAATGAAGAAATAAGGATAACCTAAAAGCTCACTACCCAGAAATCAAACCTAGAATTGGAGTGAGTGAACATATTCCTCCATCCTGGCTCTTCAGCTAAGCCATGGGAGGTGATAGAGAACCCTCAGAAAGGGCCTGGGACCAGCCTGCAGGGGAGACCAACATGGGTGGGTGGGCATAAGGGAAGGTGGTCGCAGGTGATTTCAGGTAAGGATCAAGTCATCTGGGCCCTTCCTCCTCCACCCCACTTTTAACCTTTAGTCACTGTACTCCTGTGAGTACTAATTTTCTACTCAATCTTTCCATCCCTCTTTTTTTCCCTCCCTCTCTTCTTTCCTCTCCTGAAAGTATACCACACCAACTCATGTGCCTCTCTATCTTCTTATGCTAGGCTTCTTGAATGAGGACATTGTATTTTTCTCATGAGTGTATCTTCAACACTTAAAATATAGCCTCCCATGAAGTCAGCACCCAACAATTTTTCAAAATTTGAGTGATCAATAAGCTGAATGGCCTGATTCTCATGTAGGGTTTTGGAGCCAGGTTGGCTTAGGGTTAATGTCTATCTCTTTTGGAATTAGAGACCCAGGTACTTTCCCTGGGCATCAGTTACCTCCCAGACCTCAGTTTCACCAAGCTGGCCATGAAGAGTGTGACTAGCTCACTTGTGACACATAGGCCTTCGCACTTGCTGCCCAGTTTTAGAGACTCGAGAGGCCCTGTGAAACTCGGGTGATAGGTTGATATAGCTAAGATCCAGTCTGTGGAGTGGAGTTACAAGATATGAGGTGGAAAAATAGAACCAGATTGTCAATAACTGTGTACCTTGCCAACTTCTGCCAATTAGTGAGAAACTGAAGGATTTTAAAGCAATGAAATTATGTAATACTTCAATAAAGATACCTCTTTTAGCAGGAGAGAGAGAAAGCAAATAACAAGTTTTGGTAAGGATCCAGAAATTGGAAGCCTTGTGTACTGAATGGGAATGTTGCATGATGTAGCTGCTATAGGAAACAACGGTCTATTCCTAAAAAAAACAAAAAAAAACAAAAAAAAAACCCCAGAATGTTTCTAATTCTATGAATTCAACCTCCAAAAGAATTGAAGGCAATGACTTAAATAGTTATTCGTACACCCTTGCACATAGCACTATTATTCAGAGTAATTAAAAGGTGGAAACAGAAGTCCATTGATGGATGAACAGATAATGTATAGTACATACTACGAAGTACTATTCAGCAGTGAAAAGGAATGAAACTCAAACACATGCTAAAACATGGATTAACCTCAAATCATTAGACTAAAAGAAATAAAACACACAGAAAATATTGTATAATCCCACATATATGAGATTAATAGAGACATAAAGTAGATTGGAGATTGTTGGGACCTGACCTTGGGGAGTTAGAATTTAATGGATGAAGAGTTTCAGTGTGGGCAGATGAAAAAGTTTTAGAGATGGATGGTGGTTAATGGTTGCACAAAAAGGTAAATGTATTTTTTAATGCTACCAAACTGTACAATTAAAATTGTTAGAAAAACTGTTACAATTAAAATTGTTAGTAAATTTTATTGTGTACATTTAAAATTTTAAAAAATTAAACTCATGATCTCAAAGTGTGACAGTTGGAATCACATTTTTGCTTTCTTTTTTTTTTTTTTTTTTTTTAATAGAGGCATGTTTTATTTATTTATTTATTTATTTATTTGTTTGTTCGTTTGTTTTGTTTCTACATGCACTGGGTACAGTCAGAAGCGCGGGAGGGTGAGAGAATTCACCAGAGCCAGAGCGGGGAGCAGAGCAGGCAGAAGGACCAAAGTACACTGCTGAGGGGAGCAGCGGGCGGCAGGAGAGGTCTGCGCGCCATGTGGGACCCTCCTCTGGTGGCCGGGAGCAGCCGGGAATCGAACCAGCGCTGCAGAGGCTGCGGGCAGCTTCGCAACCCAGCGCTCAACCGCTGCGCCACCAGGGAGGCCCACTTTTTTGCTTTCTTCTTTTTATTTTTTGAGAATGGAGGGAATTGGCTTATGTGCATGGTAGAAGTTATGGAAAGGACTGGTGGAATGAAGAAAGCTAAGATCCAAGAAAGCAGGACTATGAATATGTTCCCTTTATTTTTTTTTTTTTTTTAGCTACAGTGACAGATATAAAATGTTACAATGCTTTCAGTATTCAAAATGGCTGAAGTCCCCTTTTGGCTATGACAACAATGCAATTCTTCTTTCCTAGGTTCTCCCTTCTCTTCCATTACCTGCCACGATCAAACTGCACACTGCAAGAATTAATCAAACCCTGAATTCAGGATGAAACAATCATGCATACACTGGGAACAAAGATAACACAGAAGACTGGATTTACAGGGGCAACCTGGACTCTGTGGCTGTTGTTACTATTGTGGCCACGAGGTGGCACTAATTTTCTGTTGACTGTGCAGTAGTCTCTAGGGGAGACATGTGAGATTGAGTAGAAACAGCACACCCCTGGAACACAGCTGGTGGGGTTCCACCTCCACCCCAGTTCCTGTGCAGTTGCCACCTTAGGAAGGAAAGGTGTTTGGAGACCTGGGTCTTGCCTCTTCCCCTAGTGACTCTCCTGACTCATTGAATTCATGGTTTCTTCCCTAATGGCCTGCCTTATGATGACTGAGCAACCTGCATCCAGCAATTTAACTTCCTAACCCTCCAGTCTTTGTACACTTTCGTAATCATTGTAACTGGACCCACAGGGGGTCTTAGCTCAGTTGCATGAATTCTCAGGCCCTGTGACTCTAATGTTTTTTTTTCTTCAAAACTTTTATCTCTAACCCCAAAGTGCAAGAAATCCCCTCTCTCTTCTTTAGGTCATCTCACAAAAGAAATGATGCTTCATAGTGTGAACTCCACCAATTTGCCAAAACATTGACTGAGCAAGTCCTCCCGCCTAAACAATTGGAAGGGCAGAAGATAGAGAGCTCAAATGAGGGTCAGACTTTGAAAGGAAGAAAGAGATACAACTCTTCTTGTGAGAAAGAAGAGGTTAAGTGGGTGGATGCTTTTGGAGTGAAGAGAATTAGGGAGGCCTGGGGTCAGTTCTCTTCCATATTTAATTATGAAATAGATGCAGGTGTTATGGCCTAAAACAAGGAGGAGAATACTAGAGATGCATCATGTTTGCAGTGGGAAAGAGAACTGTGTAGGGAGAGGGAGAAGTTGGTTTGGCTGAGCTTTATGCAAGGGTCCATGTGATCTTGGAAGCCAATCATTCACTCACTTGTGCTTTTAAGGATTATTTTTTGAGGATCTATTAAGCACTGATACTGTTTCAAGAAATATGGATAGATCAATGAACAAACTAGAAAAAAAAATCTCTGCCATTGGGAAGTATTGGGGAGGGGTACTGAAAATGTAAACACAATTAATTAGTAACTGAGAGTGAATGTGAGGAGTTATGGAAATAATAGATTAGGATAAGGAGGTGTGAACACACAGAGGAAGAAGTTTCTTTTCAGTGAAATAGGAGGTTGTGTGACGAGGAAAAAGGTGACACCACTCATGTTTTAATGATGCTCTGGTTATCCGGGGAAGGAATGTGGCTGTGACCTGGATCTTATGATAAGAATTCAAACTCTGGAAGTATTTTAAAAGTAAAACTCACAGGGCCTCCCCGGTGGCGCAGTGGTTGAACGCTGAGTTGCGAAGCTGCCCGCGGCCTCTGCGGCACCGGTTCGATCCCCGGCTGCTCCCCGGCCACCAGAGGAGGGTCCCACATGGCGCGCAGACCTCTCCTGCCTACCGCTGCTCCCCTCAGCAGTGTGCATCGGTCCTTCTGGCTGCTCTGCAACCCGCTCTGCCTCTGGTGAATTCTCTCACCTCCCGCACTTCTGACTGTACCCAGTGCATGTATAAACAAAACAAAAAACCAAACAAATAAATAAATAAAAAAAACATGCCTCTATAAAAAAAAAAAAAAGATTTAAAAAAAAAAAAGTAAAACTCACAGATCATGTTGATAAATTGAGTGTGAGGGGTGAGAAAAAGATGCAGTCAAGGATGACCAATATCTCTGGCCCATGGTGTTGTCCTTCCCAGGCCATATTTAATGCTCGGGAAGATGGTGTCTGAAGTAGGCTTTCTACGCAGATGGCCCCAGAGGGAGTGTGGAGGCAGCCACGCTACGTGGACAAGAGCATGGGCTGTGGCAGCCGGAGCCCTCATCTCTCCCACTACTCAGATACTGTTTGATGTCCTGACAAGATGACTCTGTGAACTCATTTTGCATTTTTACCATTCCTTTGAAATTTTAAATGCATATTTTTCATCTTTGGAAGACAAAGCTCTTATTTTCTAATAACAATGAAATTAAAATAAATTACATTACACTGTCAGGACCTCGTTTTGATGAGATTATTTCTACTGAAACATTTAATTGGGCATGGTTTATGCATTGACAATAATCAATATATTCATTCCCCAGTGAGCTGGGAATCAAATCCCTCTGTTTGAAGGAATCATTTATATGTATTGTATGGGTTCATTAAATAAAACAAGTGAAACAAAGCACACAATAGCGTCCAAACTCTTCACAGAATGCATTGTGATTCTTTTGTTGGCGGATGTAGCAATTAAACTCATGTGTTATAAAGTAATGCAGAAAATTGTTTCATTCCTTTCTGAATGAAATTCATTCTTTCCAGCTTTGGAAATTAAAACTGGAAAAGGCCCATATTTAAGGAAAAGTGCTTTCAAAACTAGTCCCAAGGAGGAGAATTTTTAATATGGCAGGTTGTTCAAAATGTGAAGTTATTCCCTGTCAGGCCTTTCTTAAGCCCCAGTCCCTACCCTTTTATCTGATTCTGAAACTGCCTCAGACATAATTGGGTTCCCTAAGACCTGTTTCTCTCACTGGACATGATTGTGAACAAAGAGGACTGAACTGGGAAAATAATTAATTTTAATGAGAGAGACACTGGGGAAGTGTGAGTGGCTTCCTCTGTTTTCTTTGATCTAAAATAATGAATGTTCATGCAGCAAACAGAGCAGAAAGATTACAAACATCTAGTCCTAAACAGAAGTGATGCTTCTACATAATCTAATGAAATCGCCTTCTACAAACCATGTTCACAACTGGGTTTGCTCAACCATGACAGAACATCCTAAAGCACTGTATATTTAATCTTAGTTTGTACCAACTAAGTTGTACAAAATATGTTCTGCCAAAGGTAGACAAAAATATGCCCAGTTATTTTTGTCTCTACAGGTTATGGAGGCAGGATTTGCTCCAAGGTGTTGAAGACCTTCTTTTCTTTTATGTTTTTCAACATTTTAATGAAGACCTGCAGTTCCTTCTGACATATGAAAGGACTTTGAGCTCCCTAAGTGAAAGACAATATAAAGTGTGCCATTGAGCCCCACAACTCTGACAGTGCCGGTGCACATGGGCTCAGTCAGCTTTCATTGAAATGAATGAATAAATCACTAGTAAGCCCACTGTTAAAATGTAGCCACAGTTTATGTTTTTCTTTATATCTTTCCTGCCTCTTATAAGTGTGAATATTTGTACTTGTTGGGATAGACCATTTAAGAAGAATAGACAAGGGCCTCCCCGGTGGCGCAGCAGTTGAGAGCTGGGCTACGAAACTGCCTGCAGCCTCTGCAGCGCCGGTTCAATCCCTGGCCACCGGGCGAGGGTCCCACATGGCAAGCAGACCTCTCCTGCCGTGCCCGCTGCTCCCCTCAGCAGTGTACTTCATCAGGCTGCCTGTTCTGCTCCCCACTCTGGCTCTGTTGAATTCTCTCACCCTCCCACACTTCTGACTGTACCCAGTGCTTGTATAAATAAATAAATAAATCTTTAAAAAAAAAATAGACAAATCCTGGGATCATAATGGCTCAAAAGTTCTTACTCTTGGTCATTGAAAATGCCACTGTGGCCCAGAGGCTTTCTGTTGTAGCTCTCCTCCATTAGTGACACAGTGACCCAGGGTTCTGTGGCCCTGTCATTTCAACAATTGGTTTCTGTTGTTGCTGGCAAAGGGTAAGAGACAGACTGGGGAGGTAGACTGACTTTTAACTGCCTTGGCTTAGAAATAACATACTTCATTCCACTCTACTACCAATGGCCCAACTGGCCATCTGGCCTCCACCAAACTGGCAGCGAGACTAGAAGCATAGGAAGACAGTGATGACTATCCTAGGAGAATGTGCCTCTACAATGTAATTTCTATACAGTACTCCATCAGATGTCTGTGCCATATTTATTTTAATTAATTCTTTATTGTTAGACATAGTAATTTTGTGGTCTTGTGAAATGAGGCCCAAACAACTTGTGCACATTTCTGATTTCTTGGGAAAATTTCTTATAAATAAATTACCTTTGTAAAGAAGGTTTTCAGATGTTTACAGTACTGATTCCCAACTGGGATTGATTTTGCTTCATAGAAACATTTTTGGTTCCAGAGACTGGGGGAAGTAAGGTGAGTAGAGGCTACTGGCATCTAGTGAGTGGACGCCAGAGATGTTGCTAAACATCCTACTGTGCACAGGACAGCCACCCACAGTGACTATTTTTCCAAGAGTCATTATGGCCAAGGTTGAGAAAGCTTATTTTAAACAACAAAACTGCCCCAATTTTTATTGGTAAAACCAAACTTTGTAAAAGAATGAAATTTCCTCAGTTATGTCATAGCATATTTTCCCTGTTCAATAGCTAAATTGAGGTCTGGAAACATATTGTTGATCCCATATATAATTGAAAGAAATAGCAAATTTTAATTTCTAATGGGACAAGAGAAATAACACATGAACAGTCTGTTTTGACTAGAACAGTTGTCAAATCAATAATTAACTGTACGTATGTCATTTTATATGAAAGAAAAAGATAGAGTTTAGAAGGAAGAAAGCCCCATCCCATGAGAATAATGGCAGGTCCTGGCCATGGGATCTTGTGTCAAGGTTTTGGAGAAAGTCAGACTACCACAGCCTGCCTTTTTTCTCAGCGCAGCTCCCAGCCCTGTGTTTCCTACTAACTGGTGGTCTTCATTGAACATTAACAGCTCATTAGAAGCAGTTCCTTTTTTTTTTTTTTTTATGGTGTCACCTTGCTAAATCTTTTTTTTTTTTGCACATTATTTTAAAAAATTATTTATTTTACATCTTTGTTCATTTTTAAACAATATTTGCTCCCCCCCACCCCAGGTTTAGTCCCCATACAATATCCTTCACCAATGCACCTGAGAATCACATTCTTTCACAGTGAAGGTCTATGTACACAGGTCACCTACTAGAAACTGGGTTCCCTTTGCATTTTCCCAGTAAGCAAATGGCCCATGACTGGATCATCACCACAATTACCAGGCCGCTGTCACCTATTTTAGGATGTGGTGGAAGTAGGTGAGTTTTGACAACCTCTAGAAATGAAATGTAACAGATCCCTAGGAATTATGCCACCTAATATGTGCAGTTAACAGACTCTTCAGGAAAAATGTCTAGAAAAACAGCTTGACATATATTAGAAACCAGTTTTAGAACTTGGTCACTAAAGATAGGTTTATTGTCTCCTAAGTCATTTAAAAATGTTTGGTTATTGAATGAAAGATCAGGAAAAAGACAACGCTTGCATGCTGACCACATATCGGGGGCATACAGCAGGGGAGGGGGAGGCAGAGTGATCAGAGCAGGGGAGGGAAGAGCACAAGGGACTATGGTGTTGGATCATGGGTGCTGTGGTGGTAGGAGAACTAAAGGATGAAACCTGAGGGGAGAAATTAAATAATGTCCAAAAATAAGCAATGATGTGTGAAAACAAATTAATTTACTAAACTAACAATGTTTGATTATTCCAAACCATGATTAATAAGTGAGAGTGGCAGTGCCTGGATAGAGATGAGGAGGCTGGGCAACTGATTGGGTCTGGCCAGTGGGACTGAGCAGGTCTTGATTCAGAAGGCTTTGTCTCCCTTCCTCATGCTCTCAGCTCTGGGAACATTAATGTGTCCTGGCTCATGAACCTCAGGTTACAAGACATTAGTTGGAATTTTTATTAACCAACAAAGAGCAACTTTCCAGTCTATTCCATCCATTAGGCAATGAATCTTAAATTGAGGGAGAGGCGTTTTGGAGGCAGTTTCACTTCACTGCTCTAATTTCTTACTTGTCAATTTGTATAGATTTCCAATGCTCAGAAGGGGTGGCTACTGGGCTAAGGCACACAGGGAGGCTTCTGTTTCCCTCTAGGCATTTTTTGCAGCATCGTTGTTTTGCAGCAACACATAATAAACTCATTTACTTTACCTATACAATTGATGGAAATGGGGGTTTAAGTATTGCTGCCTGAATCTTTGTCCTATAGCACATGCCCCCACCCCATCTGTAAACTCCCCTTAAAAACAACTATGTCTAAGGCAAGAATTGTTTTCCATGTCAGAACAAACAAACCAAAAAACAAGTATTTAAAATGCTCTGGAATCATTTCAGAAGCAATAGAACTTTGTGTGCATTTGGGCTTGTCTCTGAGTTTAAACACAAAATAATTCAATAAGCAAATGTAATTCATCTGCTTTACCACCTACATTTTGAAATTAAGTGTGCAAATGTGCTGAGATGGGAGAGCGCCTTCCTGAGGGAAGTCACATGACCTTCTCTACCTCCCACAAATGCTCTTTTTTTCCTATCAAAAGCCATTTGTTTGCTCTTAACAGCAAATAGCACACTCCATCCTCCAAATGGCCACCTTCATATGCCTGGCACTTAATAAAGACTGAGAAGCCGTGTTAGTCAGTGATAATGCAAGGGTCTGCATGAGGCTGATGGAACTGAATTGTTTAAAAAAAAAATCACTGGAGTGTCCGTTTCTTAAATGGCTGTATTATAGCTTGCTCTTATTCTGGAAAAATCCAAATCATCCCAGTATTTCCTATGATAAAGTTTTCTAAATAAACTCTCCAAAGAAAATGCAGTAATTACTGACTGCCATGTATCAGTTATCAGCCAAAATTCTTCATCCAGCAGTTCACAAATGAGAAAAACTGAAGAGCAGGGAGAATGTATAACTTGCTTAAATTGCACAGGTAGTACTTACCAGGGCCAGGATGCAAACCTTGGCCAGTTCACTACCCACTCGGCACCTCAATAAAAGCACTCGGTTTGGCACTGGGAGCCTGGTACCCCGAGAGTATGCCTTCTGCCTGTGCCCCTCTGAGCAGAGAGGTGACACCGGTAGACTGGGTGTGCATCGCTGCTTTCCCAGTGCAGGAAGTCCTCACTTACTAGTCCTCACCTACCTCACGGTAGGTTATGCAACTTTAAGTGAAATGACATATAATGATCCAACTTTGTGGCAGACTCATTGATATGAGCAAGAAATAAATTTCCTTCAAACATTTCTGGACTAAATAAAAGCCCAAAGATTTCCTTTTTTTTAATTTAATATATTTTATTTTATATAATTCTTACATCATTTTTCATTTTTGCACATGTATGCATTTTCATTTTGGTTATATTGTCTCCATATTTTGACCCTAATCCCTCCTCTCCTCCCCCCCACCCATAGTGCGTCTCTGGTTTATAGTTGCTGGTTGATTTTGATTTTTTCTTTATTATAATTAGTCTTTTTCCTGGTCTCTTATTTAGGTTTTCTAAATTCCTGGAATGAGTGAGACCATCCGGTATTTTTCTTTTTCTTTCTGAAAAGTCCAAAGATTTCTAATATTAAACTAACTTGTATTCACTCATTTTTTTCAATCTACTATTTCAGCTGAAAGTGTCTGGTGGCCAGTGGCTCTCAGAGTGTGAGGAGGGAACCAGCTCTGCACAGATGCCCTTTCATCACAGGGTATGCACACACACTCACAACTCATACACACACTCTCACATACACACACACTCACACACACATTCAGACTCAGACAATTTAAACTTGCCAATGAACTTAAGTGCACGTCTTTGGCATATGGTAGGAAACTGGGGGTCCCCAGGAAAACCAATACAGAACAGGGAGAATAGGCACACTCCACACTCCACACTCCGCACTGAAACAGTGGCCCTGGCCTAGAATTGATTGTTCTTCCTCATCAAAGTTATGATGAAACTGTATTGTATAAAAGGACTATATTCAGGTGTCTGCTGTGGTTCAGTGGCCTTTGTCTTGCACATGCAACTTCTGTCACTCCATAGATGATGGTCCATATTTGAATGGGTGGGGCAGATTAGCGAAGGCATTCCATGCCCCCTGAACAATCTTTTTTTTTTTTTTAAGATTTCTTTTATTCATTTATGTATATAAGAACCGGGATCTAGGCCAGAGGTGCAGGGGGTGAGAGGAATCACCAGAGTCAGAGTGGGGAGCACTGAAATACACTGCTGAGGGGAGCAACGGGTGAGTCAGGAGAGGTCTGCTGCACCATTTGGGTTAACTTCCTGGCTGGGGATTGAACTTATGCCGCAGTGGCTGGAACTAGCTTGATAGTGCTGGGACTTTCACCCCTGTGCCACCAGTGAGGACCTCCCTGAACAATTTTTATGTTGTAATGTTCACTGCCTGTTGGGTCCCTTAGGGATTTTGGACCTCACACTGCAGAACATGTAACATATAGCAATTGCCATTTACAAAATAGAAAATAAAATATAATGCAACAACATAGGCTTAGCACTATTTCCATAGCAGCATCTTTAAATGTTAAACCAATAATGGCAAGACAAAGCATAATAATCACTGTAAAAATGTTTCCTTTAAAAACTCTACAATACAGCAATTACTGTATTGCTGAAAAAAAATCATTTTTTTGCAAGTCTCTTAATTCCGCGCAAATAAACATGTTTATCAGTGCATGGAGAGCCTAGAGTAATATTTGGTTAGGCTGCTCTTTTTAGCACAAGACACCCTAACATTTGTAGTTTCAAAGAATGACACACACGATTTATCACACAGCAAAGTTCTGAATAGACCACGCAGTCATGCTTGTCAATTTACTAATTTTTCCTTATAGGGAATCTACTCACCTAACTCAGGTTTTTCACCTCTTAAACACTGAATTATATGCTTCTGTGCTTTCCTGTTTCCTTCTACTTAAAAGATAGAAAATAATCTCATAAGCAGAAAGTACTTAACTCAAAATCCAAAAGAAAAAAAAAAACCATTTCAATCCACATCGCCTTGCATCATGAGCTACTATAAACAAATGGACCTTGCTGCTGATGGGTGTATGGGCCATGTGGGCTGGCGCTCAGGTCCACTGGGCCAGGTACATGAGGAGGCCACTACTGCATGAGAGTCACTTTATGGAAGCTACAGTAGGAACATGGTGTCTCTTGGGAGGCATAGGAACCAGGGCTGGCCTGAGCCTGAACCCCAGGAAGAAGCTTGTCTCACTTGTGGGAGAAGGCAGCAGTGACGTCACACTAGCCACAGCTGCACACACCAGGATGGAAGGCACTGGCTTGAGTCAAAATCTTGACAAAGATTCAGTGAGGTGTGTGCTGCAAATCTCAGCCCCTGAGAACTGCGGCCTAGCTCCGAGAACACCAGGTTCCTGAACAGTCAAAGTTGTTGCCTGCAGGACCATGTTTTGGGCCCCGTTTACTGAGTAAAATGTCATTAGCAGCCTTGTAGTCACCAATATACACATACTCATACATGGAAGATTCTTTTTCAATGACCTATGCTAATGACTGAGGAATAGGGGAAATAATGAATAACTGACCCCAAAGTTCATTTCCTTTAGCATTCTGCCCGTCTCAACACACCCAGGTTTTTTTGTTTGTTTGTTTGTTTGTTTGTTTGTTTGTTTTTTTGGTCAGAATTTCCAGTAAGTCATAACCTTGAGAATGTACCCAAATCTGCCTCCCTGGGCTGACCTCCCAGAGCTTTTTTGTGTTGTGTTTCCTGCAGGACGTGCAAGAACCTAAGAAGTGCCTAGAACCCTTGTAAGGAATTGCAGGATTTCTCTCTGGAGGAGTGTAGGAAGCTGGGTACATAACTGAGAGTCTCTTCTCTTAGACTCTAAAGCTTCTCTAAGTCTCTTCAGGCTTCCCCTAGAAATAAGGTCATCCTTCTACATAATGTAAAGACTCTGTCTTGCTGCACTCAATTGACTGTTCCCTTCATTTCAGACTCATCTTCAAACACCAGGCCAGCTCCGTGTGATCATCAGGAGTAACTAGTTGTGTAGCTGTGGATGTGTGTGTAAATTTAGAAACCCCGCCACTCTCCTCCATAGTGCTTTCTTCCTCCCCAAATCAAGGGGAGGAAGTTTGCTAATTTCTTGGTTGAAAATTGTTTCTGTTATTTTATTGTGTACTTTAGACTGCTGCGAGCAAATGTGTAGTTTCCTATTGAATTGCATCGGTTTGTATTGCTGCAAATTTCAGAAAGTTGCCCCCCATGTCAGGTTTCTAAAGAAAGTACTAGTGAAATCAGTGCAGCTATATCTGGCTCCAGCGTCATAGCCCAGCAGCCTGAGTGAATTTCGAGTAAGAAACAATTTAATAGAAAAAAATGCCTCTACTTTCTAGCAGATACTCCACTGGCTATCAGATGCCTTTTTTTGGTCAGAGTAATCCTGTTCTGGGTATAACTTAGACAGTTATTTATCAATTGTGCTTTACTTTCCTTTGGATTTTATTTTCTCTTAATATATGGAGAGGGGAGAGGAAGTAGCTGGGTGGTCTGCTCACAACTCGGCTCCATGTGATGTATACATCTCACCTCCCCGATTTTCTCTGGGCCACAGAGGGAAACCAGGAAATTCATTCCCCAGAAGTTCTTTCCCTACATTTCTGCACACTGGATTTGGCCAGTAAGAGGCACCCCTAGAAGATGAGAGGTCCAAGGCAGTAAAGAAGGAGAAGCCAGTTTTCCTTGGTGCCAATAGCAGGCCACCACTTAGAGCCATGGCATGTGGGGGCCTCCAAGAAACACCCACTATGGGCAGCTTAATCACTTTAGCAAACCAAACCTTCTGACTCTCTCTCACCCAGCCCTTCTAATGCTTGTGTAATGCTGCAGTCAGGACAGCCAATGAAGTTCTCTGCCATTAACGAAGACTCAATCTAAATGAGGTTGCAATGGGGGGAGGCTGGGGAGCGTGCCATCGAGAGCAGCTCTGCCTTTCACTCTCCCAGCCCAAGCTTTTATTGAAGATATGAACAAAGGAACAAGAAGCTAGCATGCAGTTGTGTTTTTGCTTATACAGCTTAATAAGTTACTGTTGAAAACAAGTTTTCCTGGTTATAAGGAACATGCGCACAAGCCAGCACGTCCTCAGAGAACAGGAGTCAATTCTGGGAAGGAGTTCTGTTTGCAGAACTTCTAATGTCCTGGAACTCTGTATGCAGAGCAAACAGGTATTCTCCAAAAACTGCAGCTCCCTTTAGGGCAGCAGGCTCCCAACAGCATAAACCTCAGCTCCTCTATCAAGTTGCTCTCTAATCGAAAAACCTAGAATGGCTTCTGTTTTTCTTATTGAACCCTAACTCCTACTGAGGCAATTTTCCCAAACCCCTCTTCCTTATAATGCAAGTGTGGAATGATATTGATGAGAACGTATTTCTTGAGTGCCTATAAATTACGAGCAGTGTTTTCGTACTGGGAACACATGTCAAACATAAAGTCTCCATCTTCCAATAGTTTCAAATAGAGATTTGATGGTCATGCAAACATGAAAATGTATGTGTAAACCAATAACTAAAAAAGCGCACATTAGGAAAGACCCAATCAGGGTGGCTGTGAAAGGAAGACAATCTCATGAATATGTCTCTCTTTCCAGAATCTTTAGGAGGGATATGCTCAGTGGATGGTCTCCTCAGACAAGTGCTGTCTCGCCTTACTGTGTTGCTGAGATATTCTGATCTGCCATCTGCTGGGGTCAGCACCAAAACTACTGCGGGTAAGGAGCCTGTGGACGCTGAAACAAGTGTTTCATTTTGTGGGAAGAATTTGAGGGTGAAAAAAATAGCCATAAATAATTCCATTAAAAACACGTCTGTCAGAAAAATTTAACTTTCAAGAGATAGAAAACATGGCCTGAAGTGCCTTAAGCAACATGGGATGGGATATGTATCCATCAGAGGCTTAGTGATGCCTGTGCCCACATCCCTGCACCCCCAACCCATCCTCAGTGTCAGTTTTTTTCTCAGGCTTCTGTGACAATCTTAAGGAAGCAAGGTTGTCACTGGCCTGGGAAACATAACTGCCTAGTCCTTGCCCTGCTCATCCTTGCTCTGCTCCTCTTTATCTTTTCTTTTAGACAACACCAGAAACCAGGCACAACTGGCTAAAAAAACCCTGCCTGTTTCTCTGAAATCTTGCTGGTTCAGACCCTTCAGCCTCTCCCCTTCCTTCGTATTCCTCCAAACAAGGCTCTACGTCTCCCCAACTTGGGAAGATGGCCTTTTTTGGTGACAAGAAGTCCTCCATGTCCTCAGCTTTGCTGGCTGAGGTGGAAGAAAAGCAGATTTTCTTCCACCAAGTCCTGTCCCTTCAGTTTTGGCTTATGAATAATGAGTAACTGGAGCCCAGAAACCCCTATAACAAGATGGCAGCTGCCTTTTCAAGTGAGACATTCAGAAAGGAAACAACATTGAGTGACAATAAGGGAGCATGGTTCCTGGTGTTTTCTTATAAAAAGAGAAAAATTTCCCCAAATTCCCATAAGAGGGGAACAGATTTACCTATAATCAGAAAGGTTTTAATACAAAGATAGTACAAGGGCATGATTGAGCCACCAAAACAAAGACATTGCTTTCCCTAGCAAATAAAAGTGGATCAAAGAAGATGATGGAAAAGATGAGGATGACACAAAGCTGCATAAGTGTAAAGGGCAGGACAGGACCACAGTGCAGGTTTTCTGATCCCATGCAGACCGGGTAAAGGAGGAGTCAGAGTCCTCGGTAGTTTTGCAGGTTTTTTATTTGGGGTTCACCAGGCATATGGCAGGCAGGGGTGCTGGCTGGTGGGCTGGGAGGCCTGCAAATCTTCACTCTATCTGGGCTCTCTAGCGTTCGTTCTGTTACTTCTCGGCTTCTCTTTCGGCTTCGGCTTCTGCTGCTGCTGCTGCTACTGGTGCTGCTGGCGTCCCTGTGACGCCGCCCTTAAAAGCACAATCTTAGCTCAGCTGATTCCCATCTACCTATGCCCACACCCTATTCCAGGTGCCCGCCATCAGGCATGCATTCAGGACAAGGATCCATCATCTATCCTGATGGCGGAAGGGCAGAAAAGCTTGGCATTTTCTTTACCCTACAATAAGTGTCCTGCAATTCTACTGCTTGTTGACATGGTGGATTTGGAACCTCTAGTCTAATTATCATCAGCAAATACAAACCATACTGTAAAAGCTAACTAGAATAAAGGAGTATTCTGAAGTACAAAAGAGTGTATAGGAGGTTTTTAAAATTCCTAACACAGGTTCTTGAACTTGTTAGACTGTATTTTGTATTTTCCTAAAATCTCTTCCTGAAAACTGTTGAGAGAAAAACTGATTGGTTTTTTAAAAAGAATATTCTACAGATGAATTGACTATTAGAGAAAGTTTCTAATCTGAACTAGGCTATAACTTGAGGGTGATAAAGATTTCCCTCTGTAATGATGGATGGATGTCACTACCTCTTATGTCCATGATGCAGAAACAAAACTTGCAGAATTAATCAGGGCAGCTAACCTTCAGGAACAAACATCCTCCATTTGGGAAGATGTGACCCCGAAGGCTTCCCTGACTGTATACAGTCTGCTCTCAAAACTGTTGATTGAAGATGATGGCGATGATGATGATGAGAGCCCTTGAAAGTGTCAAAATCCTAAATCCTAGCATCTGTATTTTTCAAAAATTTATTTTTTTACCTCATTCTTCATTTTTTTTGCAATGTGTGCTTTCTCATCTTGGTTATAGTCCCCGTGAAATTCCCACCACCAATTCACCCGTGTACCATCATCATAGTCCCTTGTGCTCTTCCCATCCTGTTTTGATCCTACTCCCTTCTCCCCCCCTGCAGAGTGTCTCTGGTTTATATTTGCTTGTTGATTTTTGTTTTCACTGCAAATTGCATGGATTTATCTTCTTTGATTGCTGAGTAATATCCCATTGTGTATATGTACCACATCTTCTTGATCCAGTCATCTATTTTTGGGCAGGTGGGTTGTTTCCTTAACTTACCTATTGTAAATAGTGCTTCAGCAGCTGTCATTACTGACCCCTTGTTCCTAACCAGGGTGGTTTGAGATGCATGCAGGACAGCCTGCAGGTGTGTAGGGGAGAGGGGAGCCTGCACAAGGGAGTATTTTGAGGCTAGGGGGGCTGCTTGGAAGAAAGGCAGAAGGCCTCAGAGGCAGGCTCAACCTATTTTGTTTCCCAGGATGTTTACTCATTTTTTTTACACTCATTTTTGTGTTTGTAGAAAACACAAAATTTCATCTTCTATTTTCAGAATATCCTACCATTTAAATCAACCTGGATGCATTTGTCTCTTCCTTGTCTTTCTCCTCCTTTTTTTCCTTGTTATTACTTAGATGGACACAAACAAGTCAATACACAAGAATTTACAAATATTAACAGGATCATCTATTAACAAACTCTGTTATAAGATGAAACTAAACTCAGTTATAAGGTAAAACTAAAAATTTTTAAACCTGTAATGAAATCAATTAGCGACAATAGTCTTTATTTAGAATCTGAACTCAGATACATTACCAACGGTATCTTAAAGGTATTTATCTTGATTGGCTACTTTTAATATTAATAAAAAAGGAATAGCAAGTAGGAATATAGCATAGTCTTTAAAATAATAAAACAACGAAACTGTTGTTTTTCTGGTATGTGTATATAGTTAAATATAATCTGCTAATCTGTCTCTCAGCCCCACATATTTTTTATGCCTCCATATCTATCAAAAATTTCTAAAAGCGACTCTAAAATTAGTTATCTTAATGACTTTTGCTCTTCCTCCATTTAAATGTGTTTTTTCAAAATAGCACCCATGGGGCTAAAGGTAGTTGAGTCAGTTATAACAAGGCAGCTACAGTAATTAAATTATTGTGCTGCAGCCCCTCGAGCTGTAATTTAAAGGATGAAAGCTTAATTTTTTCATCAACAAACTCAATTTCATCCAAGCTGTTCTCAGAGTGCCACATGCATTTAAAAATTACATGTTTAAGCTAATCAAGAGAAAACAAATTTAAACCCTTCATCACAATAACACAAAAGAATTGTGAATTTATGGAGCATTCTCGGTCCATTCAAAACATATCCAGAAGTCATAGGCAAAAGAGCAGGATAGATGTAAAGTACCCACTGTGTGAGCTGAAAGCAGGAAGATCTCTAATACATTAGAATAAATGGCGGAGCTGTCCTCATCAAGCCTTATCTGCTCCACCTTGCAAGGAAAGAAGTTAGCATTAATTGGTAAGCTCAGCGCTTTCTCAAAGGAACAGGCACTTAGAGCAATTAAGTCAGATGTGGAAAAACAGCTCTGCACTGAAAGCTGACAGCAGGACTTGCACACAATGTATGTAATGAATGGCTGAGGATTTTAATGGACAGAAGCTTGGAGACTAATGGACAATTAATGTAAAATAGATGACTTCCCTCAGAGATGACAGACTTTTGAAAGGCGGTTCACCTGCTGCTCAAACAAATGCAATACTGAAATGAAAAGATAAAGGAATATTGTCTTATTTAGCTGGGCTAGAGCATGCATGTGTATCCCAGCTTTCTCCTTGAGTGTTTTCAGAAACCAGGTCAGGAATTTAACAGTCACTGGCAGCTGGTGTTGCAAGCCCACTCCTGCCACCTCTCGACATGCAGGTTGCGGAGATGGCTGGCTGGGTTTTTTAAGCCCTTTTCCACGGAGCTGCCCTGGAGGCTCACTTTGTTTACATGAGGGGGAAAGACAGGGCACATTATGATGGTATAGCCCCCACACCTCTGGCTTGTACCCCAGTTCTTGTATGCATAAATAAATCTTTAAAAAAAGAAAATGCCAGCAAATCACCCCAACACAAGAATTGCAGTAAATATATATTGATGCATCTCTTAAAATTTTATAAGTTGGTTTCTTCTCAGCTTAGTTATTTTGATGGTGGTTACTAAAGTCAGATGGCTAGGGACCTTCAGAGTGAGCTTTCTAACACAGACAGGCTCCTCCTGATGAGTAAGAGGGCACCAAATGCTTATATAGCAGGTCTTCTACTAAGGTTTTGTTCTATGTTATGAATTCCTGTTAGGGCCACTATCTATGTGGAGTTTGGATGTTCTCCCAGTGCCTTCCTGGGTTTTCTCCTGGTATGCTGGTTTCTTCCCACCTTCCAAAGATGTGCATGTGAAGTTCATTGGTGTGTCTAAGTTGTCCCAGTCTGGGTGAGTGTGGGGGTGTGAGTGCAACCTCCCATGGAAGGTAGTCCTGCCCAGGATTGGGTCCCGCCTTGTACCCTGAGCTGCCGGGATAGGTTCTGACAATCCAATACCCTGAACTGGAGTCAGTGGGTTTGAAAAGGAGTGAATGCATGAATGAATAATACAAATTATTGTTTAATACTAGATATGCTTTGGGTCTTTTTTAAAGGCTTAGTTATGTATATTTTGTGACCAGAAATATGCTGTAGGAGCTTAACTCTTATTTATGTCGATTAGCTGATGATGAAATTGATTTCATTTTACATCTTTTCTGCTAAAGTCACAGTTTTCAAGAATCTATCAAAAAAGTTAGGGAGGACTTACAAACATATTTATCCTATAGAAACAATGTTGCATTGAATCTTAGGGATGCTCCCAAAGTCTAAAGTCTATGAGGCTTAATGTTACCTGAAATCTGGGTCCCCAGGAGACTATAGTAGATGCTTTCCCCCTCTATTTTAGGCAATCTGATTGGATTAGGCCATAATTTCGAGACTCATCTATTCCTTGCCAATTTTCTATCACTGATATACCTGTGTTCAACCCTGAGGAAATCAGTGTAATTATGTCATCTATGTTGTTAAACATTGCACCCTAATCCCCAACCCAAATATCTTCAGTAGTTCTTCATTTTTCTCTAATTTTTCTTCCATTTGCTCAGAACAGTAAATCTCAACTAGAAATTAGAGGCGAGCAACCTGCATGGGTATTTTATACCCTTGGGTTATAGTCTCAAAACTCTTATAAGTCTGGCCTTTAAAATAAAATTGCTTCTCCAAAAGACAGAATTTCTGTTAGAAAAATCAAATGAAACTTTCAGGTAGTTAAGCAATTCCATATCTAAGTATCTAAATTAAAAGTATGTACATATGCAAGAGAAATGTACAAGGATATTTATTTTGGCAGTAAAAAGTAGAAGCCACATGAAAGTAAACAGAAAAATGCCTTAAGTGTGGTAAATGTGTAGTAAATTCAAACAGTGTAATATTATGCAAGAATTGTGTGTGTGTGTGTGTGTGTGTGCGCATTAGAAAATTAGAAAAAGTCAGTGTTTCTCCACAGGCAGACTGGATTTCAGCTTCCACCTATTAGGCAGAACAAGATTTGCAGGGCCTGCCCTGGGGACCCCCCTCCTTCCTAAGTGAATGACGGAACAGAACTTGATCTGAGAACTCACATACTAACAATACATGTGGATTATGTGTGGTAAGTTAGAAATTCATGCAGTGGGTTTGGTGTTTACTCAAACTTGGGTAGGCAAGTAATATTTAAATTGTTCTCTTTTTTTCCAAATTAAATTAAATCCGATTGCCATCCCCTCTGCCATAGGCTTGGCAAGAAATCCATTCTGTTATTTGCCTCCTCTCTCCTTCCAAGGTTTAAATAAAAATCTGGAAGGGTTATTTGGGGGCACAGCTTATTTGTGCTCCCAAAATAAACAAGTCTCAGCTTGTCACAGGTGC
Organism: Talpa occidentalis; assembly: GCF_014898055.3. Classification (NCBI taxonomy): domain Eukaryota; kingdom Metazoa; phylum Chordata; class Mammalia; order Eulipotyphla; family Talpidae; genus Talpa; species Talpa occidentalis. The sequence goes on from NW_023602073.1 coordinate 89,328,880, forward strand.
TTCTGATCTTCACCACCCAAAGTTCGTCCTGAAAGCTGGCTTGCTTTCAAATCCCTTTCCAGCCCTGAGGCACTGATACCCCCAAAATTCAGATCTATAAGCCTCCATGTTTTCCCAGGACTTTGGAAGTATTTTTTCCCTCATTTTCAAGAGTTTCCACATTCCCTTGACAGATACACCCTCTATCCCTCCCCCACACATAAACAGATTCCTCAGTAACCTCAGGTTCCAGGCTTCTGAAAAAGGAGATGTTTCAGACTGCTAAGTGGAGAGATTTTTAAGAAAATAGTTCTGGCATGCAGCATCTGTTTTACAGGGAGATTTATGTTTAGAAATGCCAATTCCCAGGCTCTCCTTCAGATCTGCTGAATCAGAAATTCTGGGAGTGAGGCCTAGCATGCAAAGTCTTAAGCCCTTCTGGGGCCTTAAGGCAACTTGGGCCTTCTGCTCTGACCTTACCACCAGCAAAGAGCTTCAAGTTCTGCCTACCTCCTTTGAAAATAGAGGTGAAAACAAAACAGCTCTCATTCTTTAAGATCCTTCTACAGCAGCAAAATAGGGAAATATATGCCTTAGTTCATTATCTCTTCCCTTTTATAAGACAAGCGTGTAATGCACAGTCTGGATTTATAACGGATGAAGAAAGCCTAAGAGCTCATCTGATCCCCTCCTCACCAACAAATCCTTGCCCCCACCTTCCAGGTTTAAGAATTCAGGAGGCTTTATCCTGGAAAAAGAGCATGCTGAGAAGTAAAGGTCAAGTATTCAGACTAGGCTGTTCCACATCTCCAGAGAATGTAAAAATGTGTAAACACCCTTAGAATTTCAATTGAGTCTCTTTTTATAAGGATCTTTGTACAGACCATGATGGAATTAGCACATAATTTCCTTGAAGTAAAGAATTCTTGAAAGAAGTTTCACTACATTAAAAAATGTAATATCACTCACTATATCATTGCCAATAAAAGCTAATTTTTATCACATCACTTTATTTCAGCCTATACAGTTTGATTCATGCAAAAGAGGGTAGTCATCATTTTCAGTCTGAAGCCCAATTAAATGTCACAACTTCCTGATTCATCCTCCTGCTGCCCCAGATACTTCCAACACATTTCTGAAATTTTCTGAACTGCTGCTTCTTTTTCAGGTCATTTTAACACCCTAGCATTAAAACATAATTATATGACTGAAAATACTTTTGAAGCCCAATCTGTGACTTTTTTTCATAGTGAGGTTAACGGATGGCATAACTCAGACGGCGATTTTCTGAGCTGTATATAACTTGAGAGCATCTCTGTGAGCCCTTTAGTCACTTTGCAAAATTACATGAACTCTTCAGGCCTCCCAGGGTAGCAACAACTTAGCAATCAATGAATAGATTATGCTTCATGTAGTCACATTTTTAAACAGTACGTATTAATAGGAAGGACTGTTGAATAATTTTGTTTTGGCTCCTGAGATTATTGTCACAGTTATTACTATGTAATGCAATAATTTCTTTTTATAGAATTAAATAAAATTTAAGCCAAATGGAGAATTGGCCTCCATGTTTTACTTGGGATAATACCAGACTAGACATCAATTCACATATTGGTCAAGGTCACACAGACTGACTTCAGTGCAGCAAAAATTGGATTCACAGTCCCCACATTTTCCTCAAACTGCCAATCATTTTTCCAGCCAATTCTTAATTTTCCAATTCTTAACTTGCCGAAAAATAAGTCCATTACCTTCCAGTACACAACTGACACCTAATTTGCTGCTTATGCAAAGGCAGGATTCAGAGGGGCCAGAAAGGAAATGAGTATCAATTCATCTTGAAAATTTATTGCTTTATTTATGTTATCTCATTTAATCCTTACAACACTATGAACTAGGTATTTTTGTCATAAACTCCGTTGATGAAACTTATCCAACTTCACATAGACTTGTTCCCAAGTGTCGTAGCTCCATCACATTCTTACTGCAGGGCAGAGTTCCTGTCCTGCACCGTGGCTGGGTTCTTCTAGTTTGGGCTCTTCTAGTTCACGGCAGTTTTCTCTGATCTGTGCTGTTGCTTGGGCTGCAATGATTGGTTCTAGGAAAGCCAATAAGGCTAGCCAAATTTCTATGATGGTGAGGGAGAGGTATGCACTCTTTTCCACTCATAATGGCAAGAACAATGTGAACCTGGAAGCTGCTCTTGTCCTGCAAAGTGGAGCTGAGAACAAAGCCACCACAGTGCCAGGAAAGCTAAGAGATGAAGAGAAACTGAATCCCATGACATCCCTGTGCCCCCCAATTCCAGTTGTTTTTAAAACCATTACTCCTTGGTGCTCAGATCTGATAGCCAATAAATGGTCTTAGGGATTAAGCCAGTTTGAGATGAGGTTTTGGATTTTATGCCGAAAAGTCCCCACTAATACCAACGGTTGCCCTTTCCCCCTTCTTTCTCTTTTCTTACTTTTCAGCTGTCCCAAGTATTTGTTTTGTGCCCATGCTGAAAAGGCACAGGTCTATTTTCCAGTGTCTAGCATCCTACTCTTGTAGTTACAGTATTTAAGTTAAAACAGCAATTGGAAATATTTAAACTTAATTTTTAAGTAAAGAGTTTACCTAAATTAAAAAACACAAAATACATTGGAAATCTTTTATTTTCAATCTAAATAGATTCTCAAGAGCAACCAAGAAGTATATGGTCTGAAGTAATTAGTTCTTTCATTAAGGCAGGAATTGAACAGAGCTTTGGGGCTTGGGAGAGAGTCTAGCCATCTGTCCAGAATTTGTGCATCATTATGGCTTAGAGGAAAGTAGTGGGTTTTGTCAAATGATACATGTTCTCTTGAGGATATACATTTATTTAGAGTAAGGTCAAGACATTGAGTAAAGGTAGACCTACAAATCAATATGTATATTTCAAATGTTTCTTATTTATTTTGAATAATAGGAGAAATTAGCTTATTTTCTTAAAATTATAGTCTTTTAAAATTACTTATCTCATTCTAAATTATATAGTCTACTAACTTTGAGATAGGAAATTTTTAATGTAATTTCTAAACTGGCGAACTACTTGGGAGGTAAATTGTCTAGAATCTCATTGGTGAAATAAATAATTTGATCCCAGAAGACGGTACTATGATTATAGTTTGTTTTCCCAATGTTACTGCCTGCCTGCCAACTTTTGGAGACTGTGAATTTGCTATTCCAAGTAACATTCGTATGCATATAACAGAACAAGCTGATAAATTTATTTTGGCTACAACAAAGAAAATTTTTTCTTTTTATTATTCAAAGCTGCTATTCAATGGAAAAAAGATATTTTTCAGGTAATATATAGAGCTACCAATAGACACTGGGTTAAATGCTACTATTTTTGCTTATGCGTTTCAGCAATGTTTTAAAACTTTTCAAAATTGTCAACCAAAAAACACAGCTCCAGCTTGCTGGCTCCTCCCCTTCCTTCCCACACCACCTCTGGTTTCCACTCTGTTTTTGAAGGAAGCTCATGAACAGTTAGAAGAAAGATCAAATAAGCATCCATCCTCACCATTATTCATTCCCACTCTTAGCTCCTCCCATTCAAACATAATGACTTTGCTCTACTCTTTTTTAACATATTGAATTTCTGTTAAAGATTTTCTTTTACTCATTCAACAAGTGTCTCTTGAAAACTAGCTATCTTAAAAACATTGTGCTAAGCCATCGTGATACTCTTCTGAACAAGCAAGTTAAACTATCCCTGTAGTGAGGGAACACACAATATTAAAAATGAACAAGAGATGAAACAAAATAATGCAATGGAAGTGTGTGCTAGAGAATATAGTGGCAGTGTAATCGAGTGTGACTGGAGTGTCAGGCATTATTAGAAAACGTGGTGAGGAAAAGCCTTGCAAAGTCATGTTTTAGTGATGTATTTGAGTCATTAGAAGATTTTTAGCAAAGATGTGATATGACTCAATTTTTAAAAATTTTTTTAAATGATTTTTAAAAATCATTGTGTTTGAGGGAAGAAGGCAAGAGAATGAAAGCAAAAGGGCTACTGGGAGGTCATTTGATCATCCCTGCAGTAAGTCATAGTGGGCCCCAGTAGCATGGTGGCCAGGTGAGAAGGAGGCAGTCTCACCTGCTTGCTTCAAAACCAGCACCTCTATGTTGAGCACAGATTACTGATTTAAAAGACACTGTGGTAAATTCATCTTCCAGAATCCCTCCCAAATCTCCTGGCAGATGAGCTCAATTAGAATTATTAGCCATCCATAAGATAAAGTTTAATAATGTTGAACCACACCAGGAAAAGAATAGACCACTCTGTTCTTTTGTTTCCATAAAGTTCTATGGATCAGAGAAATTTGCATATGCAAAATCTTACTAGACATCAGATCTGTACCCGAAGGGGCATTGGAAAGGGCAGATTTGGTCATACTATTCAAGAATTTTCTTACACCATTTCCTTATGTCAGTGGGAACCTTCTTTCCTATTTTAATCAATCCTCATTATTCACAGATTTCATATTTGTGAATTTGCCTACTCAAAAAAATTTATTTGCAACTCTAACATCATTATCTGGAGCTTTTGAAGTCATTCATAGGCATGCATAAAAAAATGAGATTCTACACTCACATTTTCAGTTGAGGTCATATGAAGTGACATTCTGCCTTCTCGTTTCAGCCTTTTAACTATAAGCAAATGTCCTTCCTGTGGTCTCTTTAGTGCCACATTTCCTGCATTTTGTTGGAGATTTCCCTTTTTAGTTGTGATTCAAAATGTCCACAAAGTGTAGTGTTAAGGTATTTTCCTGCATACTTAAGCACAAGAAGACTGTGATGTGCCTTACAGAGAAATCCATGTTGTCAGGTGCACTTCATTCAGGCTTGAGTTAAAGCACTGCCTGCCATGAGTTCAATGTTAATGACAACAAAAACATATATACAGAAAGATATATTTTGATAGGTTAACAAAATGTTATGACCAAGAAGCTTTTAGGAACCTAACTTTGTATTTCCACTAGGAGCAATGGTTCAGTATAAAAGTTAAAACTGTGTTTTTGGTGATTTTGTAAATGATAACCACCATGAATAGCGAGAATCAACTGCATCACATTTTCAAAGGGACACTAGTCAAGTGATCTTCCAGAAGGAAGATGCCCACATCAGGTGACAGAGGTTTCCATCTAATGCCAACAGAAAAATGCCCAGTAACCTTTAAATGGCAGATCTTTTTCCTTTTAAAAACACAAAAAGACAAAAACAAACTGTAGGGTCAGGAATGGCCACTGAGCGGGTTTTCTAGGATCCCATGCAGACCGGGTAAAGAGGAGTTCTGGAGCCCTCAAGGGTTTTGCAGGTTTTTATTGGGATTACCAGGGGGGCCGGGAGGCTGGCAGAGCTCCCAGCCCCCAGCAGGTCTTCACTCTGGGCTCTCCAGCCTTCTCTAAGCTTTTGCTTCTCTCTTGGCTTCTCTTTTGGCTTCTGCTGGCGTCCCCGTGACGCTGCCCAGTCTCAGCCCAGGTGAATCCCATCTACCTATGCCCACACCCCATTCCAGGTGCCCGCCATCAGGCATGCATTCAGGACCACAAGGATCCATCATCTATCCTGATGGCGGGAGGGCAGAAAAGCCTGACATTTTTCCTTACGCTACACAAACATCATCAGAAAGATAAAACAAAACAAACATTTAAAACACTGGTTTACCCATCCCACCTCTCCTTCAGTAAATATAAATAGAATTATGAAAAAAATTCTAAACACCAATTCCACAGTAAATCTGGCATATATGAAAGCTGTTGGAGCAAATCCTGACATATCATATATACATATTAGTACCATATGTTCAACAAGGAAATTATATAGACACAGAGATTCTTATTTTGATACTAAATATTATTAGAAATTATAACCAAATATACTCCAAATATATTGCTTCACTACTACCTCATATATTATGTGAAATTTTTCTCAGGATGAGATATAGAAAAGTTCATATTTTGTATTTCTTTCTTGTAAATATCTGTAGGAGGTTGTTAATAATGGTACAAACACATAATAGATTATTATAACTATTCAGTAGTATTTTAGAATACTTAGTAGTGGATAATATTGATCTATAATGAGTCAACAAAATTGTATACATTAGCATGAACACAATTTTTTTAATTACATAAATGTTACAAATATAGGAAGACAATATTAGAGTATTTGAAGTTGCAAACTTCAGCCATATAAGAAGTAATTTTTATTTTTTCTATACTGTTCTGTGTTTTTTATAATAAGGATATTACCTTATATAATAAAAAAAGAATTATGATTTCTATGCTTTAACACTATTTTCATTGCTTAAAACTAAAAACTATTCACACTTGTTTTTATATTAAAAAGTTAAATTTTTACCTTTTAACATCTCAAATCATTAACATTTCTTTAAGCTTTCTGCAATCTGAGTGAAACTCACCAAGTTATAATCAAGTCTCCATTCTTCTAATAATGAATGGCAGAATGAAAAAGCCTGTGCAGATAGAATAAACACTCTGGTTTGGAGTATGATGCAATTTTCATGTAGAAAATATATCTTTCCAATTCTGAATATAAAAATGCACCTGCCTTCCTTGTGTACCTTCCCTTCAGCAGGCAGAGGGAGGGGTTGTCAGGTTTCCAAATGACAGAGAATGCTGGGAACATTTGCAAGGTAGATCATCTTAGCATATATCATAAGTTATGGCATACATTAAAGGAATAAAGAATAAACAGAGAGAGAACAGTCAAGACCCATGGAGTAAAAATAAGGATAAGTACCAAGTAACATAATATCTCAATAGCCAGCACATACCCAGAAGCAAATGGTCTTTAGTAGTTGTATGAATGATGTAAATAGGCTGAACAATGTTATTTTTAATAATAAAATGGCACATATTTTAGCATTTGTTTGGAAGTCAGAGTTGATCCTTCTGCAAAGCATTAACAGAAATGATAATGAATACTAAGCCCTTGCTTTATGTTAATTATAAATCCATTAATTGATAATTGCCCTTATTAATCACTCAAATTGTCTAAGATATTCTGGGTTTATTTTGAAAAAATTTTTAAAGATTTATTTATTTATTTATACAAGTATTGGGTACAGTCAGAAGCGCAGGAGGGTGAGAGAATTCACTAGAGCCAGAGCGGGGTGCAGAACAGGTAGACCGACGAAATACACTGCTAAGGGGAGCAGCTTGCGAGACAGGAGAGCTCTGCGCGCCATGTGGGACCCTCACCGTCGGCCGGGGAATGAACCGGCGCTGCAGAGGCTGCAGGCAGCTTCCCAGCCCAGCGCTCAACTGCTGCGCCACCGGGGAGGCCCTATTTTGAATTATTTTAAATAAGCACGGGGGTCTCTACTTGTAAAAAAATTCGATTAACAATTGTAAATCCATCAACTCTAGGCCATTGATTTTTATTTCTCTTCTATTGTTTGTTCCTTTATGGATTTTTTTTTTCTTTCTTTTTGATGGCCTCAGTGTGTTGCATTTGTTTTCCTTTCAGAACCGATTGAACCTGATGGACATTCCAGAAAAAATGACTCCACAGACCTTTTCTGTTCTGAGAGTTTACAAAAGATGAGTGACTGGCTACTCAAATGGCATTTAAGGATGGGTATTATATGAAACTTTGAGGTGCTGGTTAGTAGCACTGGCACCAACTTGAAGTGAGATCAGAAGACCAATGAACACAGAAGTGATTACAGAAATTCAGGCTGAGACGAGACACCTAAAAGATCCCTATCACTGCTCTTCTTTCTTCCACAGTCCTAGACTTTTTATCTAGGATCCAGAATCAACGGTGAAAGACCTGGACTCGATCAATTTTTAACTTTCACAGTCATTTTCTAGCCCTTTAGAAAAGATAATCCTGGGCCTCCCTGGTGGGGCAGGCGGTTGAGCACAGCGCTGTGAAGCTGTCCACAGCCTCGGCAGTGCTGGTTTGATACCTACCAGCCACAGAAAGACACACAAGGCGTGACATACCTCTCCTGTCTCGCCTGCTGCTCCCCTCAGCAGTGCATTTCAGTCAGTCTGCCTGTTCTGTTCCCCACTCTGTCTCTGGTGAATCCTCTCACCCTCCCACATGTCTGGCCTGTATCCCTGTTCTGGTATAAAAAATAAATAAATAAATATACTTAGAGAGAGAGAGAGAAAAGAAAAAAAGAAAGAAAAGAAAGAAAGAAAGAGAGAGAGAGAGAGAGAGAGAGAGAGGAGGGAGGGAGAGAGAGGGAGGGAGGGAGGGAGGGAGGGAGGGAGGGAGGGAGGAAGGAAGGAAGAAGGAAGGAAGGAAGGAAGGAAGGAAGGAAGGAAGGAGGAAGGAAGGAAGGAAGGAAGGAAGGAAGGAAGGAAGGAAGGAAGGAAGGAAGGAAGGAAAGAAAGAAAGAAAAGACAAGACAATCCTCTTACAAAGTCCTCTCCAAGACTCTGTGGTCATAGAAGTAAGTTTCCCGGTTGCAAGATTATGTGCAGACCTTGTGGGACAGCTCGAACATGTTGTTCATGGAGCAAATGTATCTTGGTTCTGACATCAAATACTGGCAAAATAAGGTAAAAATGTCTCTAACATTTTTATAATTTATATATTTATTTTTTATATAGGCAAATTTGGTTTACAATACTATATGATATAGAGGTATAGGTTTACACTTCTATAGATACATGTTACCACACTCCACCCACCAACAAAGCACCCATAATCTTCCGCCATAATCCATTAGGTCTCCTCCTCCCTTTGCTCCACACTTCCCATCCTCTAGCTCTGGTAGCCTCTATTCGACAGTAAGATTTGTAGGGTATGTTTTGGTTTGGTTTTGTCTGTTCCTTTGTTTTGTTTTCTTATATTCCTCTTACAAGTGAAACCACTCAGTATCTGTCTTTCTCTTTCTGACTTACTTTGCTCAACCTAACCTGAGAAATCTTTAGCTTATAACAAAACTAGGTGAAGAACCAACAGATTTTCTATGAAAATGTGGAACCTACTTGGAATCAAAAAGACTCCTTCTGTCACTAACTTCCTTGATGAGACTTAAACACCCTAACTCAGCAGCCTGACTCAACTCCTTATCAATGGCCATCAATATACTCCTCTCTCCTCATCAATGACTATAAACAACAGCAGCCCCTTGTTCTTATCTTGCCTGTGATTAGGAAAGAAACAAGAAGGCCATCATCTGATTGCTACAAAAGACCCCATGCTGCAACCTTCTGTTTGAAGACTCTTGTCAACCAATCCGCAGGTTTCAAACAAAAAGCCCTAAAATTTGGACTACTTCCCTGCTTGATACTTTCAAACTCCCCTATACCTTGACACTGTGACTCACAGCTTGGGACCACTCCTCTGTTGTGGGCCCAGATCATGATCCCTATTCTCCAGTAAGTGCTTTCTTGGTCCTATTATTATCTCCATTGACAACAATGGGTATGCTCTGTCATAGTGATAAACTGTACCTTTTTATATATATTTGAGGAGTCATTGATCTTGCTGGGTCCATAAAGAGTGAAAAGGGAAAAGTAATGGTTACATTTGAAGTAAAGAAACATTGCTGAAAGAAAAAAAATATTTAAAAATGTGGGATGATTGGAGAGTTTTAGTGAATAACACAAACTGAGGATCTGGTAAACCATTTTTACTTCAGTGTAAGACATGTTCTGGGAACAAATCAGGCATTTTGTTGAGAAACTGTGGGACAGTTTGATTAACTTTCTTTTCTAGAACAAAAGACTACCTTTTAATGTGAAATCCTCAAGAGACTATTGGGAATTGAATGATTCAAGCAGTAATTTTATTCCATTTGAATTCCATTTGAGTTTATTGATTTCTTCATCTGGGAAATAAACAATCAAGAAGAAACAGGGAGCAGCTGTAGCAACAGTAGCCTGCATTTTCCAGGTCTTTGCTGTAAATCTTTGGAAGGGATATGGTCTAAATTGTTCTATTTCATAAATGCTTCTATGCTGCTCCTTATGTGAGACATTACTTATCCTCTCACTCCTTTTTCTGTTATTCATTAAGCTAAGACAGAAACCTGGTGGCTAGAATAAAGAAAACATGTACTAAATAGGAAAATTCCTTTCCTAGGAGACTAACTAAATGAAAATATGTTGGTTTTTGTAACCAGAATAAGCTGAAAATGGTGTTCTTATTATCTGTAAGATGGTCTTTTGGATTATGCAGAAGTAGAATGCCAGCACTTACTGGGAATCCATAGCTGTGGGGAAGACAGCTGTGATTAATGTTTCACCAGCACCCCAGGTACATGAAACAAGAAGTTCTCTTGCATTTCCATTTGTGAAACGAAATAAACCTGGCAATAAATAATGCCTTCAACCTTGATTTTTTTCCAGACTAATCCTATTCATTAATCAAACTAAGCCGTTATTCTAAACCCCAAAGGCTGCTACAAAAAGTTCCCAGATACAGTGAGGAAGTGTTGATTTGTGATTGAGGTGGGCAAAGAAGAATGGTATTTTGTTTCCTTTGTTTCTTCCAAAGCTTGCTATTTAATACACCTCTAAAATTTACAACTTGGATCCTTCAGTTTCTTGAACAAGTAATATCTAATTGTCATTCAAATAGCTACTGAAATGCAAAAGGCCACTCCTACAGTCTGAGTGATTGTGTCTGTCCCCCCCTCCACGACTCCCAATTCATACATTGATATCCTAATCCTAGGACTAAGATTTCCTAATCCTAACTCCTAATTTCTAGTATTAGAAAGTGGTGACTTTAAGAGGTGACTAAGTCAGATTAGGTTTTGAGGGCTTAGCCCTCATAAATAGATTAATTCCTTATATAATGGGGCATCAGAGATGTCTCTCACCCCTTTCTACCACTGAGGATATCAAGAGAATCTGTATCCCAGAAGAACCTCACACAATCATGCTGGTCCCCTGATATGGTGCATTTACTCTCCAGGACTGTCAGAAATAAACTTCTGTCCTTTATAAGCTACCTAGTCTATGGTATTTTGTCACAGCAGCCCAAACAGACTATGGTAACATTCCAGAGCATGGATAACTAAGAGGCTTACGTAGTTTAAGTGTTCAGACATTTACGTGCAATATTCCGTATAGGCAAAACCTAATGTCAGTTCTGGAAACTGTAGAATGAAGTGGTCTGTTGCTGTGTAACAAATCACCTCAACATGTAGTGTCTTAAATGAGCAATGACATTATTTCTCACAATTCTGTGGCTTGATGGAATGGTTCTAAGCTTCCTCCTGCCACTATATTCAGCTTTTGCCCTAATTGGGCTGGAAAGATCAAGATGGCCTCATACCTGGAGTCTTAAGGTCAGCTGCTCCATGTGGTCCCTTTATCCCAGTGGTCTTCGAATTCTCTAGGCACTCTTTATACACATGAACTCTCTTTTTAGCAGAATAGCCTGGACTTACTTATATGGCTGCTGAGTTCCAAAATTTTAAGTAGGACCCATCAGCTCTCTTAGGGCTTAGGTTCGGAGGTCAAAGAATATAATTTCCATCACATTCCATTGGTCTATCGAATCCCCAAAGTGGTCCAGTTTCATGGGGCAGAAAATAGACCTTCCCATGGGAAGAGTAACAATGCTATGTTGCAAAGGGATTAAAAAAAATAGGGAAACATGATTTATTGGGAGGCTATTTTCACCAAGCTACCAAATCATGATATATAAGAACATAGATTAATCTCAAAAATACTTTGACTGAAAGAAGAGATTCACAAGAGAACAAACAATGCATTATTTCATTTCTATGAAATTCTATGTTAGTCAAAACTAAGCTATGGGACAGAAATCCCAATATTTATTGCCTCTAGTTATGGGGATAGAGTTGAAGAGGTTGGTTGAAAATTGGGACAAAGGAGTTTTTGTAGTGATGAAAATGTGCTGTGAAACTTATGTTATCTTCACTGATAGTAGTATTTCATGTGAAATCAGCAAATCATAATTCTTCTTTGTTAAAAATAAAAATTTTTCAGGCCTCCTTGGTGGCGCAGTGGTTGAGCACTGGCTGCCTGCGAAGGTCCCACATGGCATGTAGACCTCTCCTTCCACCCGCTGCTCCCCTCAGCAGTGTATTTCTTCATCAGTCTGCCTGTTCTGTTCCCCACTCTGGTGAATTCTCTCACCCTCCTGAGCTTCTGACTGTACCCAGTGCTTGTATAAATAAATAAATAAATCTTTAAAAATAATAAATAAATAAAAATTTTTCTTTGCACATATAGTTCATTTTTTATTAAGTGGATTAGCAAATAATCAAATATCCCATCTGTTACTTCTAAAAGAATTTTATCTCTTAAAGAATTACTGCTTTTGTTGTGCTTTGAAATTTTTGGTAACAATTTATTTATCATTGCCCAAAATATGTCTATTTTATTCATGTTTCTCTTATAATTTCTCTTATAACTTTCTCTTATAACTTTTGAGTACAAAATCTATAGAAAAGTGAGAAATAACTTTCTGGATGCTTTTCCCCTTAAATTTTGATATAGCTTCTGCTAGAGGAAGTGGTCCACAATTTGAATGAACAATAGTCAGTGTTTTCCTTTTCACCATCAAAAAAAGTTCACATTTTTAATGAGGAATTTTGAATATACATGAAATTAGATAGACCAGTAAAGTGAACTCATCACCCAGTCCTAGCAAATGTGAACAGGCCAGTCTCCTTTCAGCTCTATCCCTAACCTCGGCACCATAAAGAGTGAGTCACCTTGTTGCACTTACTCTTCAAAAATAATACAAGACAGCATGTGTATGTTTAATTTATTCCATCAACTACATGAACCTGAGAAGAAAACAAATCTGTTGTAAAAATATCAAAGTAATTAATAACTTCTGGTCCTGAGAGGTAACTTTTTATCTGATGAGATGAAGAGAAGGATTAATACACATTACATATTCATACTAAAGAATTCACACAGCTCTTGGTCCTCATCACTCATAACTGCTATATTATACAACTGGTGGCACATGTTTTTCAATGACAGCTTGTTGATTGTCAAGAATGTATTTCATTGTCTAAAGAAACTCACAATAAATTATTTTCATTTGAAAAAAAGGTTTTAAAACTGTTTATAGGACTTTCTTTTATAACAACTTGCATAATTGTTACCAAGTGTTCAGAGTTTGTTGCCTCCAGTGTAGAATCTATGCTAATGGAGTGATATTTACCAGTTTGCCACTTTATTTTGTATGTATTCTCTCCATATTTCAATGATCTATCTGTAAGTCTTCAGATAAATAAGTCACTGTTTTTTTCATTTTAACATTTTTCCAGTCCTGTGCAATAGTGGATTAAATTCAATAAGTAGATGATTCCTAGAAATTATTTATTAAGAACTTCACTTTTTATTTTAACTTCTGAAGGACAGAACTCTTTCACTTAAACTTGTCAACTATAACTACTTTTCAGCACTTCAGAGAATACTGAATTGTCTTTGTTCTTTAAAAACTGATTCAGTGTGTTTTGTTTAGTTTTCATGTGATCTACGTAAACAGTGCTTCCTTATACTCAGTACTTGGGAAAATTCTCAGCCTAAGCCCTGGTCTTAGGTCAGCTGTGTCTGTACTGTTGGAAATAATTTGCAAACAATTAAAGCAACCTTTATTGTTAATCAAGGCTAATTAAGATCTCAAAGCAATTTAACATTTTCTCAAAATATCTGATACTCATCTTTCTATCTTGTATTTTTTAGTTGTCTTTACATATTACTGGGATCACAATGTTGAAAAACACTTGTATTTATTCAAAACTGTTGAAAAAGTTATTGCCTTTTGTAATATGGTGAAAGACAACAGGATTCCTAATGAAATCAACTTATTAATCAAAATGGAGCTACTGTTGATCATCTGGAGAGTTCTACTGAATTTATAATTTCTCTCTTCTTACTTTCCCTTTCCTATACCAATTTTAGTTTCCTTCTGAAAATATCCTAATTCTCATAAACATATTTATCTTTCTATTGTAAATTATATTACTTTTTTGGTAATGTTTAATGAGAAGGAAATCATATAGAAAAGATAATTTATTTAACTACCATATATTTAACAGTTATATCAAATTAATTAACAATTAATTATGCAAATACATTTTTTAATAATAAATTAATAAAAATAGTTCACACATGAATAGCACTAATAAAAGTAGCAGATGGTTTCCGGAATTGTGTGATCTTCAGATCACACTATGAGGTAGGTGTACTATTAGCCTCTCTGTTTTAGAGAGGAGAAAACAGAGGAAAGAAAAACCCGTGGCTACCGGGTTTAACAGGGAAACTAAGATAACCCGCATGAGGAATTCTAAGACAGAGATCCAATGTCATCCTGGTCAGGCAGATAAGATGGGGGAGAGCCCTGGGTTCAATGACAGGAGCGCATCCTTAGGGCCCTAGGAGAGGGTCTTAAATTGGCTCACGTGCATCTAAGGATTACTATTTGGATCTAGTGGGGTGTGTGACTGCAGAAATACTGGTCCAGACTTCATGAAATTTCAAGAGCATATAAAAAGAAGGAATTTTTTGATATGTACTCACTTCATTTTAAAATACTGAAATAGGGCCTCCCCTGGTGGCGCAGCGGTTGAGCGGTGGGCTGCGAAGCTGCCCACAGCCTCTGCAGCGCCGGTTCGATCTCCGGCCGCCGGCGAGGGTCCCACATGGCCCACAGACCTCTCCTGCTGCCCGCTGCTCCCCTCAGCAGTGTATTTCGTCACTCTGCCTGTTCTGTTCCCTGCTCTGGCTCTGGTGAGTTCTCTCACCCTCCTGCGCTTCTGACTGTACCCAGTGCTGCTTGTATGAGTAAACAAATAAATCTTTTAAATAAATAAAATAAAATACTGAAATACTTTTAAAGATAAATCTGAAAACATGGCTGCAGCTATGCCCTAATGCAGAACTACTCAGCCACAGTTTGTTCTTGTAAAATCAGAGTATAGTTTGTATTTATACACTCAATTTTTCCTTTTCCATTTTCATTCAGTGTTTTGTAGTTTGTCGCTCTAGTTGGTAACACATTGCTCAACACTATGCTAGTCTCAAAGAAGGTACTTAGTAAATATCTGCGGTTGAACAAATGAGCAATGAACAAATGAACATTTGTTCTGTAATATTCCCTGAATCAGAAGCAGAGTTTGAGAGCTATAATGGGAATGTTTTAGGGACCTGAGTTAGAAAAGCTAACTACCAAGATAATTTATATGGTACAATCTATTTTCTAAAGTATATTAATTTTTGTTCCAGTTGCTCCTGTTGGTCAAGCATCAGATCTATAGCAAAGTAGGACATAAAATGCTGATCAAAAGCTGTAATTAATAGTCACAATCATTTTGAGTTCCTGATTCACCTATCCCACTTTGCGTACTCTACGAAGTACGTAATTACTTTCTAAAAGCACACATCCAGCTAATTCAGTAAGATCCCAAACAACCTTTGCTCCACTTATCTTGCAGTCCAGAAATCAGCACTGTCACCAACCAACCTGAGAAATATAACTATAATACTCATGCTATAGACAGGTGCAAATTCCTGTAGACCCAATAAACTTGTGAATTGAATGATTTTCATGAATTTCATTTTACATATTTCATTTTTTCTTAAATGTTTTCCTTTTATGTTTCATAATTCCAACAAAACAGGGATCATGTCAAATGGTTGGAAATATTTCCAGAAATGCCAGTAAACTGACCTTACTAACATCTGCCTGTTTGCATATTTGGGCTCACTGCATCTGTTCACATCACCAGAGTTCATCAATGCCATTCCTGAAACTTGCCCTTCAGACATGGAAGACAGAGGGAAGCTCCTTCTTCTGCATCCCCTCTCTCTTGTACCCAGTGGCCTCTGTTGCTACTGCTGTCTTTTGCATTTCGGTGCCTTCTTTTCCTCCAGTGTAAACATGTGATTAGGTACTTCTGGAGCCTGGCCAGACAACTCAGGAGTTTCTGGCCTCCAGTGTCTGTCCCCTAAGGCAAAAACTCAATCTATTTAGAGAGAGCTGTTAATTAAGTGAATTATGTTTGGTCAGGTATTTATGAGCAAAGAAAATAGGAATGGAAGTGTGCCCTATTGAAAAGACTGAGTAAGCTATATGTAAATTAAAAAAAAAAAAAACAAAAACAACAACCAGCACTACCCAAAGAATCTCTCTGAAAGGGTTTTTCCTCCAATCGAGTTTAGTTTTCCTTAACTAAATTTGAGAGAACACACTTGTTCTTTATTGTAATCATTCTCATTCCAAATATGCTTGTACGTTTGAGGAAAATGCAGAGAAGAACTGATAGGAATGTAAACACTGTAGATTTCACTACAGAACTAGTCAAGGAAATGCTATTTACTTAGAAGTAGAGCACTACAAAGCATGTCTGCCATCTGTAGTCCAGATGATGATGATTGTGGTGATGAATTAAACATTTAGAAATAAAACCTAATAGTTGTTTCTGTTTTCAAGGATAAGGCAATTGAAATATGTTTCATTCCCTGTAATGCACAAAATAGCTAGAATTCCTTTATTCATCATGTATTCATAACTTAGGCGATATATAAAGGCAGACACAGTAATTGTGATTTTTGAGAGTGTGTTTTGGCACAATTGGCACAATGTAGGTTATGGTGCATGCTGATAATGTGTAAGACATAGGGACAAGGCCAGATGTTTGCAAGCATTCTTATCATCATTACTTACTCTTTAATGATGAATCAGGCCATAGGAGAGTTTGATCATTTCACATGCTGTCACTCACAAGCATGATTCAATACCTATCAATTAGTTCATCATGAGTATCCCCATTTCTGAAGCTATGAAAAGACATTTATGAAGCTGTTCATGACTCTTTACTGAATGAGAGGTAAAAGAACACTAAATGGATTTGATCCCAGAGCACTGCCCATCAATAAATGGCTGTTCAAAATCAACATATAAAAGAATAGGGCAATAAAAATATTCAATATAATCATAGGCTATTCACAAATTCAATTCCATAGAACTGTTTTGATGTGATTTTTTTTTAAAAAAAAGAGTGAATTTGATGTGGCGTGTGGGGGCAGTGAAGTACTGGTGGCAAAATTATCACCTTTTATCCAAAAGTTCAGAGAGATTTTCTAGTATGAAGTGAGATGTCAAAAGCTGTTTGTACAATCCAGGATGTGGAAATGGAGGTATATTATTCAGGAAATACAGCTGGAGAGAAAATGAGTGGCTGGCTGAGGTCAAGGTGGATTTTGGAGGAGGTGAAGCATAGCAATGACTTATGCAGCCAAATATGAAAAGATTAAGTTAAAGTACTCTCTTGTATTGTCCTGTAACACAAGATACTTAGTAATAGGCTCTAGGTTTT